>NC_143584.1:8582489-8750201 GCF_048544385.1 Mastigoproctus giganteus
TACTATTTTGTAGCATTCATTTTCAAGTCAATTTTGCATTGATGTACGATTTAATCAGTTGAAGTATCATGTTTAGTAATAAATTATGTATGTGTAAGGAATCTGTACATTCCAGTACACATGCATAGTTTTAATATTTCTTTTTTTTTTTTTTCCCCTTTAAGAACAGAAATTATTAAAGTTACACCTTGCTTTTAAAAGCATTGCTCTTGGGGAAAAGAGTGTGCTTACCATTTCAATATACTGTATATAATTTTGTGGGTGCCACTGCTGTGAATATCCAGACTCCAAGTCCCTTCAAAGCTGGTATGTTATGTTAACATATATAAACACCAGACAAAAAGTCACCTATGTAATCCAGCCCTTAACATGAATCATTTCATGAACTCTCATTGATAATGATTCATCTAGACCACTTAAAATAGCTTATATATCAGTATTCTGAAAAAACCATTGAGTCCATAATTCATTTAGGTTTCTGGTGGATGTCATTGTGTTTTCACTTTCTGTTTAAGATAGTCCCGTACATTCTCTGTAAGGTTTAAAATTTAAATCTAGTGACTTGGCTGGCAAATTTAAATGCTCTGTCATTCTCTTTGTGAACCATATTGTCATCCTCAAACAGAAGGGTACTGAAATTGTGTTTTCCTCAAATGCCC
Source organism: Mastigoproctus giganteus (assembly GCF_048544385.1). Classification (NCBI taxonomy): domain Eukaryota; kingdom Metazoa; phylum Arthropoda; class Arachnida; order Uropygi; family Thelyphonidae; genus Mastigoproctus; species Mastigoproctus giganteus. The sequence continues at coordinate 8,583,149 of NC_143584.1, forward strand.
AGCAAAAAGAGAAATCTAAAATATATTTATAACCAGCCTGATTAATCCTGTTGGTATTTCAATTAGTGGGGGAACACTTGATAATAATTAAAACATCCCTAAAGCATTATTCTCACCACCAGCTTTTGATACTTCGCACAGTCTGAATGAAATGCCTCATCGTTTGTCTTATCAACTTAGTACCTGGCATCATTATAGTATAAACAAAATTGACTTTCTTTGAAAGCAAAGGGGATGCTTTGCTTTTGAATTTTGATGCAAGAAATTAAGAGCAGATCAGAATTTTGATAGGCAAATATAAGAGCTTAAAGAAAAGGGAGGAAGCCCCCAAAAGGAATTAAAACGAGAGACCCATAAAGCACTCTGCTGCCCAGCACAGTGCTGGAGCCTACGTTCACACACTACAACAGAATCCCCAAGACAGAAGGTGCTGAACCCTCAAAGTGGCATTTTTAATTTTTGTGCAAAATGAATAAAACCAAGGTATGTCTGCCAGCTGCTCGAGAGGCCTCCTTCCTGTAGTGGATTGAAAATGGCTGATGATGATGATGTCTGCCAGTAGCTAAATTGTTAAAGATGTTGAATAGTTCTATTTTAAGGGTTTAAAAGGTGATCTTGATATTAATATTAAAAATAGAACTGAGAATTTAGTTAACAGATAGTAATGTTGAGAATAAGTCAACAGGACTGAAAAAAAATTGGAAGTGATTTGAAATTTAGCCATGACATGATAGGAGAATTTATGTTGAGAAGCTTATCAATCAATTTAGCCTATCAAAGATTGTGCAAGAATCATCTAGAATTTTTGTCAGTATGGTCTGTATTTGTTAACATGAGAGACTATGGGGATGGGATATTAAAAAATCTATGCTATGGTTCAGTATTTGGTGGGTTTGGGGAATACATAGTTTAACAGCAGCTTCAAAGATGAAATAAAATCTTTCTATTGGGACATGCAATAGCCTGAAAAGCAAGGTGTGAGGACTGCAAGTCCTGCTAGGGGGTCCTCTTGGAGAAAGCTATTTTTGCTTTTAGTAACCCTAACACAGCCATACACAAAGGCTGTGTTAGGGTTACTAAAAGCAAAAATATGCACATATACTTGGATTGTATACCAGTGCTTTGTAGGAGTGCTAATTTGGTTAATTCAGAAAGTGCAGTAGGATAAAGAGAATAGAGATCAGAACAAGGTGATACTTTGCCATGCATGATGGAGGATTTGAATATTGTGAATGTTTTGTATACAGAAGAGTTACTTTCTTAGTTCAAAACTCACAGAACTGATGCTGCACCCAATTAATGTTGGTGGTCAGTGTTCTGTTAATTACCTGTTCATTATGTAGTCAGTATAAGGAACTAGGAGCAGTTTAAAAAATTCATGGGATGATTGTAAATTATTGGAGGGACACAACAATCTAAAGTTCAAACTAGTTTGTCAATCAAGTAACTCAGGTGATTAGTCATGTTAGATAGATAGATTACCAGAAGTCTGGCTAAGAATGTGAGGAAAACAAGCAAATAATTTTTTGTTTATAAACTTGATGGAAATGGATAAATCATTGACCTACTAAATATGAATGGTATAATTGATGATTCTGTCCATGTTATGGTTTATTGATGATTCTGTCCACAAATGAAATAAACATTTTTTATCAGCTTTCATGCTTAAAGAAGTTTTTAGGAATGGTGATAGATAAAAAAAAAAAAAAAAAAAAAAACTTGAGTTTTGAGATAAGCAAAAAGAACACAAAAAACTAAGGCCTTACTAGTTTTTCAATTTATGATGTCCATAATTGTATGTTCTTTGGTCGATTTGCGTGTTTTACTGGACAAAAAAACTTGTTTTTTTGGGAGGGAAACCTTGTTATCCATGCTTGAGACATACTAAATCAGCCAATGAAAAAAGATAATTAGAAGTTCCTTGCGTCATTCATGTGATTTGTGCCCGTGGCTTTTCCACCTCGTGGGGAGGACAGAGATTGTAGCCATAATGCTACACACACACACAGGACATGAAAGAAAAATTGAAGCTGAAAATTAATTAAAAAGGCAGCTGGGGTTCGCAGAATTAATTATTAAGCAGCAAAACAAGCAAACCTTCAGCCATGATTAGGAAAGCACCCTTAGATTCAGATCCCTGAAGATTGGCAGGTGTCTCCACCATTTGCAAATGAGGATCAAAAGCAGAAATAATTACACAGCAAAATTAAGAGATTCGATATTAAAGAAGTTATAAACAGTCATTTGTCCATTTACACAGTAAACGTCCCTGGTGCTGGGCCCCTCACTATTTTCATTATTAATGATATGATGTCATATAAACCGTAATGTCCAAGTTTTAAGATGACAGGTTGCAGGATGGCTAACAGCATACTATTGCAACACGACCTAGAAAAATTAAGCAAGTGGTTTGAGAAGTGGAAGCTGAGGTGTGACAGATAAATGCAAGGTACTGAACATGGCAGTAGTAATCCCAAAATAACACCAATTGGGTGGTACTACAGTTACAACAACAAAACAGGCCGAGCGGTAATTGTATGCTGGGAGACAAATGGGATACCTACCTAGTAACAGGTAGGCCCACCTTTTGCCCAGATAAGGGTCACACGGCTAGGCATTGTCCACTAGTTCACAAAAGCGTTCCTCAGGTATTTCCATCCATACTTGCTACACCACTCCATAATTCTGTCACATTCCTCGGCGGAGGATACAAAGCTGGAATGGACCTTTCCACAGCCCCAAAGATGCTCCACAGGGTTCATGTCTGGTCAATGGGGAGGTCATTTCATGTTGGTAAAATCTATGGTGTGCTCTTCGAACCATGTTCCAGTTGCCACGGCTCTGTGGGGAGGTGCATTGTTCTGCTGGAAGAGTCCATTGCCCTTTGAGTGCACGACAACCATGAATGGATGCAGATGGTCTGGAAGTATGGATACATAACCTGGACCATTCAGAGATACCAGAGGTCCTATGTGCAAGTTGAACACACCCCAGACAACTGTCCACCTACTTGGACAGTTCCTTGTTGATGTGACGGGTGCATAGCTTCGTGTGGTTTCTGCCAGATATGCACCCTCCCATCTGCTCCAAATAACTAAACAAGACTGATTGGACCAGGAAACTAGTCTCCAAGGTCCAGTACCAATATTCTTTCACCCAGTTGAGGTGTTTAGTCCTGTGTCGTGATGTTATCAATGGGACTGGTGGGTGTGCGGCTAATGATCACCTGATAGTCTTGGTGGAGACATTTCTGGCACCTCCCTCATTGAAGTTGGCTGAAACAATGTGAGACACGACAGCTGTGTTCATCCACCACTTTACTCCGCCCACAGTGCTATCTATGATGCTATACCAAAAATGGTGTATTCCTGATACATTCTTGATACTGTCGAACAGGGACAGTTCAATTTCTGTACCACCTCCGCGATGGAGTGACCCATGCTTCAGGCACCCAATATCATCCCTCTTTCAAAGTTGGTTTACTCATGTTTATCCATGCTGACATCCAGTTACATCTACATGAATATAGTGTACCTATATACCTGCCATTAGCAAGAGGGGTGACAGTGTTACCTTGCCCAGGAACCAGGTATCCCATGAATTCTGGCCTTTCAGTGTATTGTGCTAAGTACTCTGCATATTGCAAATAACTTGCTATGATAGCTTGTGAAGCTCTGTCAATATGCAGGACGACAGGTGATTATTCTATTGTACAAGCCAGTGGTTTTCAACTGGGGTGCCGTGGCACCTTAGGGTGCTGCAGCAACATTTCAGGGGTGCTACATAATTTGGGTTTAAGTTAATTTATGTTTATTTCATTATAAAAAGTTGTACAGTATCTTTAATTTTGTGGTTATTTATAATTGATATACCTCTATATAAAGAAAATTATATACTGTATATATATAATTTGTATTATGAAATGTAATTTTTATAATTATGTTATTGTAATAAATATCATATAACATATAATTTTTAATATTATAATATATATATATATATATATACACACAGAGAGAGAGAGAATCGGATCTAACAGGCAGAAAATTGAGTAGGGGTGCCGCTATTAAAAATAGGTTGAAAACCACTGGTATAAGCCAATGGTCGGGCTGCATCTTGTGTACAAGATACAGGCCCAGAAACAACTTTAGGAATGATGTGGATCTAATTGAAGGGTTCAAAGTAGAATATGCAGGGACAAAAAAAGGGCACTTATACTTAAGTTCTGCAAATAACCTGGTCTGGATATTAGACACTTGCAAGAAGACATGCAGTGTTTAAGGCTTTGAATGGATTGAGGACATTAAATGCTTGGTGTACATACTCTTTCTGAGATGAGTCATAATTGGACAAATTTTAATTGTTAGTAGCATAACAGATGTGCAAGAAATTGCTTTCTTCAAGAGTGTAACTGATTATGGGAATAAGGGCACATGTTATTTCCGGGTTAGTGTGATTAAACTTAAGATTTAGATAAATTATTAGTAAAAACAAATGTGCAAAGTGTTTTTTTTTTTTTATTCTTTTTGAAACTGAATAATTGACACTCATTTGAATAATTTTTGACACTCATTTGCACGACTAATTCTAAGAAAAAAAGTCTAACCCTAGAACGAATCCATCTGCCCATGTGTAATTTCCTCATGGGTAGCACAGTTGGTATAATCACAGTCTTCCCCATACTGGGTGGAAAAGACTTGTGTTTAAATCCCGCCAATGCTACGAATTTTTATGGTTCTCTTTCGCAATCTGGTTGAATTGGTCTCTGGTGAGGGTAGCATGGATTTTCATTCAATACAGAAAATCGTAAGGTGCTTTCGGGGTTCAGTTCTTTCTCCCATTCTGTTTCTTTTGTATATTCAAGATGTTCCATTGACAGGAAATCCTATCCATAGTCTAGCTCAGCGTTTCACAAACTGTTCCGTGAAAAATCGTAATTAATTAAATAAATTTTGCATATTTGTAGCATACACCACTTTTGTAACATAATATTTAACAGGTTTTTTTTTTTTTCGGTTATTAATATACTGGCATAGACTAATAATTAAATAGACCGTGGAACTTTATTTTGTCGGGCTTTGCATAGTGATGCAAAGTGACGAAATATAGCGATGTTGTGATCTAGTATGCCATTCGTATGTGATTTATCCTGGAGTACACACAGGTTTGAAGGAGAGGGGGAAGCGAACTGCTATAGCAAGTCACTTGTATAATTTTTTTTTTGAAAACGATCGCAATTAAAAATCTAACGAAAATATTCAAAACGATTTTTTTGAATTTTTTTTTTTTGATAATTAGTGTTTCGAAATATTAAAATATGTGACCATGGAAACAAGAAGCAAAGTACTTCTAGTAGTGCAACTGTGGTTGATGAAAATGAACACAATATTGTTACACTTCAAAGTGAGGATGAACAATCGCAGCCTTTTGTTCCCAAAAAATCAGAAGTTTAAATACAGGAACCAACTAATAAACGACCAAAACGAAAGTATAATGACAGTTATTTGAATTTCGACTTTACATGTGTTGGAAATAAAGATGCACAGTGTGTCTTATGTAATAAAAAAATTTGCAAATAGCTCTTTGGCTCCTGCTAAACTTGTGTTTCATAAGTGTTCTGTGAATATGTTGTGAGATGAAAAGTGTTCCGTGACTAAAAAAGTGGGAAACGCTGGTCTATCTGATGATAGCACATTGCATCCCACTTTCGAACTTGGAAAAACTTTGCCACGAACTACAACTTCTCGAATATCGACTGCCAATCCCTTAAATGCTGATCTTTATCAAATGGGGTAAAAGTTATTTAATTTAAATCTATCTAAAACTCAATCCTGTCATATCTCGCAAAATAATTCTGCTCATATGCTTATTTTCGATTATATTCAGATTTCTAAACATGAACACATACGTCTACTCAGACTTCTAATCTCTCTTGGCATAAATGCATCACAAATTTCCTCCTCTGCATCTAGACTGGGTTTTCCATTTCTCTCTCGGCGTTATTTATTTATTTTCTAAACAAGTACTCTGTACACCTCAATCCACCTTTCCGTGGAATATTGTTCCCACATGTGGGGTGGCGTATCCATAACTTCTCAGGCTTTTAGATTCCATTCAAAAGAGACTAGTTAGGTTAATTAATGACCTTTCTCTTATGGTCTGTCTTATAGACGTTCTGTTTTCTATTACTTGCCTTTTCTATAGATACATTCCATGGGGAATGTTCTTTTGAATTAGCTTCAGTAATTAACCACTTCTCTCTTTCTGACCAGTCCGAACATGTGCCACAACCAGTCAACATCCTCTTAAAGGAATTGTGTGCAAGGTACTGAACTTCAACTTTGTTTTGTGGAACATCCGTATTTCTGTAAAACTACAATCTACAGAAATTCGAATGAACAACTATAATCCTACAAACTTTGGAATCACAGCATATGACAACAATTTTCGTTATTTTTTATTATTGTTTTTTAAATTAGTTGTAGCAATGTAAGGTATAATATAAAGAAAAACAACACTACCAAGTATTTTACGATTTTTTAAGCATTGAAATATCTACAACAACAAAAAAAATTATAAAAATGGTTAATATTAACAACTATATAGTAATTTTTCATAAAAAAAAATTATCTTATCCATTAGAATAGATTTTATTACTGCCTTACACAGGTGTGGCAATCTGGCTATTAATTTTTTTGATAGTTTTGATACATTATTCTAAGTGAAGATGGGCAGATTGGATGGTCTGGATGCAACCATAAAAGCTAATGCTTTTAAGTCGGGTGATTGGGAAGGCCACACCAAAATTTGCAGTATTCCCGCCAGTTATTTAGTTGCTAGAAAGTGCCTGCACAACTTAAGAGCTGTGCTTCAAGTTATCTTGTAATATAAATTTTCTTCCACAAAGACGAAGTACAGAGGATGTTGCATTATATTCTGACGATGTCACTCATTCCAGAAAAACAGAAGCAACCCCAGATCATGATAGAATCAGCATCGCGCAATTGTACGCACTAAACAAAATGTCCCAATTTTTTCTCCTGTTGATAGTCTCACATAAACTACATACTTGGATCCAAAAATTTCAAATTTGATTTCATCCTTCCATAGTACGTTTCTCCACTTTTCAGATGTCTAATGCTCAGAGCTTAGCTTGGCTCAGAGCCAAGCTAAGCTCTGAGCATTAGACATCTGAAAATCGAAAAAAAAAAGTTGGCTTGGCTCAGAGCCAAGCCAACTTTTTTTTTTCGATTTTCCGCTTTTAATAAGGGTTTTAGGATCGCTACGCGACCAGGAAGCCCTGCTTGTGAAAGATAAAGTTTTAGAGTGGATGTAAACACGGGAGTTTCTCTGTTCCTATTGAGCAAAGCTGGGATGTCAGGTGCAATAAGTTGACGATTACGTTGAGAAATCAGTATTATGGTCGTATCTTTTGCTCCAGGGGCTCACATCTGGTGAGTATGTATGGGCTTGGCACACCCAGCTGGATATCATTCTCATCCTTGGTGATTCCCTTCAACTTCTCTCAATCATGTGCTTCCTTTGTTATGCGCGGTCGTCCCAATCATGGTTTGTCTTTAAACTGCCACTCTACTTTAATTGTCGAATGTTAGTTTGTACTCCTTTAAATGGAACACACAGTTTTTTGCCAATGCTTCTCATGGAATAATTTTCTTTATATAGATTTATAATAGCACTTTTTTTCAACATTTAAATTCTTTATTTCATGCCATGTTTATTATGAAACACAATTTTTTTTTTTTTTGTAAAACCCAAAAACGAGAGGTTTTAGAACCTATAGTTGAGAAGACGAAAGATATTTGTTGACAATGGACTTGAGCTTCTGTAGACTAATTTTCAGGGAAATAGGTATGAAGGAAGGTTGTTCCAGAAAACGGCAGTTGAATGAATAAACGAGGAAGATGAAAAGTTGGTTCTGTGAGTTTGAAGTTGGACAGTAAATGGATGTTGGCGGCACGTGTTCGGACTGTTTTGAAAGAGAGCGGGAATTATAGAAGCCAATTCAGAAGAACAGTGCCCATGGAAGTATCTAGCAAAGGTATGCAGCAGAGACAGTACGTCTAAACAGTACTCAGCGAGTGGAGAGACTGTTAGAGATGAGACATTAATTAACCTAACTGCCCTCTTCTGAATGGAATCAAGAAGCCTGAGAGAGAGGTTTTGGGGGAAACCACCCCAGATGTGGGAATAATATTCCATGGCAGGGCAGTTTTGAGATTTATACAGAGTGAGCAGCTATTTGGAAGGGAAATAACCCCCAGAGCGAAAGAGAACACCAAGTTTTTTAGATGCAGAAGAAGCAATATTTGAAATGTGCTTGTGCCAAGAGAGATTAGAAGTCAGGGTAACCCCCAAAACAAATATATCATTTTGCCTAGAAATCGGAGTGTCACTAAAGATAAGCATAGGAGCAGGAGAATCTTTATTGCGAGATATAAGACAACACTGAATTTTAGAAGGGTTGAAATCAACTAAGTTGTCTTTGTCGCACTGGAGAATTAACTGAAGATCTGCATTTAAGGAATTGGTAACAGATTTTCGAGAAGTTGAAGCTGATTGAGCAGGACACGTTTTCTCAAAATGGAAAATGGAATGCAATGTCCTATCATCTGCAAAACTATGGATAGGATTTCCAGTCAATGGAAGAAGGTCATTAATATACAAGAGGAAAAGAGTGGGAGAAAGAACAACCTTGGGGGACACCGGCATTAGTGGAGAAGTTAGAAGACAGAGCCATCTACCATCACCCTCAGTGAGTGATCAGAGAGGAAACGATAACCAATTACTAAAAACAGTTGGCAAACCATAAGATGGAAGCTTGTTTAGAAGACCTTTAAGCCAAACACGATCGAAAGCCTTTGAGATGTCAAGAGCAACTACTTGTGTTTCACCGAACCTTTCCATTGAATTAGTCCATAAATGGGTAACATAAGCCAGAATATCACCAGTGGATCGACACTGACGGAATTCATGGAAGGTTTCTAGGTAGTTTAAAAGTTGGTCGTTAATTGAATTCTCCATTACTTTAGAAAGAGTAGAATTGCAATGGGACGATAATTGGATGGGAGTGATTTGTCACCCTTTTTAGGAACTGGCTGGATATGAGCAAATTTCGAAGCAGAAGGAAAAACACCTTTGGAATAAGAAAGTGAAAAAAGGCGGCAAAGAATAGGAGTAAGTTCAGGAGCACATGTTTTGAGAACAAGTGGAGAAATATCATCGGGACCTGGAGCTTTCTTAGCATCAAGATTCGTCAAAATCCGTTTGACGGAAGACCACAGGAGGCATTGAATGGATCGTGTTGCCAATGGTGGGAGGTGTTTTACCAAGATCATTAATACGTGAGTTGGAAGGAAAATGGGATGCTAGCAGGTCAGCTTTATCCTTGGCTGAAGTGACAACAGAACCATCTGGTTTGAACAGAGGCGGGAGCACAGATGGGCAAAAGTTGCGGCAAATAGCTTTGGTAAGAGACCAGAATGCTCAGCTACCATTAGGGAAAGAAGCAACTTTTCTGCTCTTAGCCTGTTCAAACTCTAGTTTGGACTGATTAATAACTGCTTTACTATTGTTGTGAGCTTTGGTGTAGGCAGCAAATGGAACTGATGACTTAGAAACAAGCCAATTACGATATGCAACATTCTTCTCTTGAACAGCCTTAACACATTTATCGAAAACCCACGTTCAGATAATAACGAGATTTTAAAGTGGAATGTGGGATGAAGGATTCCATTCCTGCAAGAATAATTTCACTGACACGATCTGATCAAACGTTGACATCAGAACTTTTGAAACAGTAATCCGACCAAGGAAAAGAAGTCTCACAGGTCATCCCATTTTGCATTCTTGTAATGCCAAACAACACGAGGTTGGGAATAGTCATGAGATAAAGGTTCCATTGGAGAAGAGACCATCACCAAGTTGTGATCTGAGGTGCCTAAAGGACCTCTCATTTCGATTGTGTACATAGAAGGGTTGTTTGTGAGAAACAGATCAAGCGTATTTGCTGTATGATTAGGATTGTCCGGTATTCTTGTAGGTAAATGAACAATCTGTGCAAGGTCATTAGCAATTGCAAAAGCCTCAGCATCTCGACCAGCTGGGTCGGTGTGACTAGAAAACGGAAGCCAGCTGGAGTTGTGAACATTAAAATCACCAAGGAAAATTACCTCACTGTTAGGAAAGTTGCACTGGAGAATGTCAAGCTGCAAAGAGAGGAAGTCAAAGAGTTCAAAGTGATTAGTGGGGTTGGGAGAACGATAGTGACAATAGATGAATTTGACACAGTGAGGTAGAGAGATTTTAAGCCAGAGACGATCAAAGAGAGGAGATTCCAAATTGCCAAATCTCTGACGGAATATCAGAACGGACATATGCACAAGTACCAACTTTGAGGCGAAAGGAATCATACAGCGAATAATTTGGGCATCTGAGATGAGCAGTAGTTGAATCAACCGATAACAGATTATGTCAGAAAAAGTACATGGGGTTTGGCAGACTGCAAGTGGAAATGGACATCGTTGAGATTAGAATTGAGACCACGTACATACAAAGTATATACTTTGTATAAGTGAAATGAATTAGGAAGTGCTTTGGGGGGTTTAGATCTTTTCGCAGATAAGCTTGCTCAGTTAGTTTGACAATTCATGAAGTAATCAATAGTAAGAAAAAGTGAGTTGGACATGCTGTATGAAGTAATGAAATTTTTGGATATGGCATACCCATGGTAAGAATATACCCAGATCCTTGACATAACGTGGCCTTGACAATGCTTCCCGCATACACACTACTCGGACTCACTCCAGTCACTATCTGGCAGAGTAGAGGTAACAAGATTATACACTAGCTGATCCGGAAGCCTCCTAGAGAGTTACCAGTAGGTTCGGTCCGGTGTACTAACTAGAGGCCGGACTGCGAACACCGTTTTAGAGCTGTACCCTCGAAATGTAAGAAATATTGGATCTCCCCCACGATGTTCATCATAACCTCAAAAGTCATCATACTGCATGATGGAAGAGATAGGGAAGGGTTGACCGGAACTTAGCTCTAGAGACTAAACATGGGTTCCACCACTTCAAGCCTCCAATAAGCAAAGTGGTGGTATTGCACCGGTTGATGAGAGTCAACTACCACCTAGTACTGTCTGGTAACATAGAGGGGCGGCATTCCTCCATGTGATGTGGGCGCCACACCTCGACTCCTGCTTACGTTGGTTCACACCTGGGTGGTCACTCACCATGTACTTGTGCATGGAGGTTATACCCAGGATTACTAACAGTCCCACCATCGTAAAAGTGCATGCACAGGATTTGGCTGTCACAGACCGTCCGGACTTCGCCGAAATTGGGTGCACTTGACTTGAGTGTCACCCGAATATCAGTTCCATCAGCGTTTTAGACTCCCAGGTAGCAAGTACAGCTTGTCTGGCATATCTGAGAGAATGTCTGTGACAACCTCAAGGACCAATTTACACCAAACACGCTATCTGAATGGCATATGTTCGATTTTGTAAATTACATTCTTATTCCTCAATTGTATTATTGCAAAACACTCTAGAATCATCTACAATCTTCTATAATATTGAAACAATACTCTCACTTTCCAGTAATATTCTAGAATCACTAGGACAATCAGAAATCTTTCACGAGGTTTCAATATATTTCTGGAACATTCTCGAATATTCTTAAATATTATTTTAAGTTTTTTGATTTTGTACATAACAGAAAATATTTTCATGAAAATAGGCAAACGAGTTGTTCCTATTTTAATAAAAAAAAAAAATCCTTAAATGCAGTATTCCAAACGTTTCGGCGGGAGTGTAAGTTTGTGATTATGTGGATAAGAAATAAAGGTGCTATACATAGAATTAGTATTAGTAGTAGCAAACGATGAAAGGAAGCAAGTCTATATAGCATTATCCTCTAATAATTTGTCTAATTATTTTAATTTATTTAGACTGACACTTCCATAATAGCACCAGATGGAAGTTTGCTGCATCGGTCAAAATTCCCTCTTTTTGAAAGGAAATTGCCGCACCGCAAACATCCATCTCAATTTAAATTTGTCCTCTTATGTGTGTGGTGTAAGCAAGCGTTAGCATGCCGACAGTGTTCAATATACTTAATCCACCCAACGCCTTAAACACCATTATTAGATCTTTCAGGTTGCTAGTTTTCATACCGTGCTGATTTGCAGAACTGAAATCTAGCTCGATAAGACAGGCCCTTTAGTCCTCTCACTAATCTCGCCCTTTCGTTGCGTCCGTTCCAATATTATCCACATCCTTCCTAAAATGGGAATTGCAGACCTCAAATGCAGTATTCAAGATGCCTAACGATTTGCTTATACAGTGGAAAAATTACCTACCTATCCTTGGTGGCCAAATTCCTGTAGATCGTTAACAAAAACTCACAAACTGTTTCAGCAGCCTGCCTGCGCTGCTCAGAGAACTTCATGTGACCACAATTACCCACAGGTCTTTTTCATCTTCCATTAAACTGAGTGGTGTAGTACCACATTGTTGTGATATTCTGTAATCCCACCTATATGCAGTACCTTACAATTGTAAATGGTAAACATCCATTCCCCATTCTTAACATAATTACCTAATTTTTATAAATATGTTGGCAGCAGCAGCTACTCGGATTAGTCAATAATCATCCAGCTAACCTTTGTATCATCTGAAAACTTCGAAAATAAGCTTATATGTCTTCATCGATATTCTTTAATAAACATTGAACAGTAAACTGTCCAGCACTGATGGATGCCACTAATAACATTATTCCAAGAAGAGCAACATCCATTGATAACCACTGTCTTCCTTAAATGCAGCCGTTCCTTTAACAGTAATTTACCTCTAACGCCACTGCGCTCTAAGTTGTACAGCAGCCTATCATATGCAACAGTATCAGAAGCCTTTCTATGATATCAAAAGTGTTTCTGCACAAAAGGTCACCAACAAATCCATATTGTGACTGAAGTGTAACTATTCCTGTCTAAACGTTGGCACGTTTAGACAGGTATAGTCTAAACATTAATCGCTGACTCCATAACTTTTTCCTAGAACAAAATCATGCTTACAGGTCTGTAACTACTCACTTCACTTTTGATCCCCTTTGTGAATGGCTAGACATTTGCACATCTTTTATTATTATTAATATTATTATGCCATGTGGTGCAAGGAAGCCTAAGGCTGCACCAGTCAAAAAAAAAATTCTGAACTACCCCGAGAGAGAGAGAGAGAGAGAGAGAAAAGGGAATCACCAAGGAAGAGAAGAATGATGATATACAGCTCAGGACCTGGGTGTGTGCCAAGCCCATACTCACCAGGTGTGAGCCCCCTGGGGTTTTTAGGCCATCTACTCCGAGGATGCTTTCATTATTATTGCTAAAGGTCTATTTAGTTCGGTGTTTTTTTTTTTTTTTCTCTCATTCCATTTTGCAGCTGGTCCCATTAAATTGGTTAGAAGCTATCTGAGACCATTGGCTCACCCGAATGGAAGTAAAATCTCTTCCTTAGTATTTAAAGTAATTATATTAGTTTGAGGCATATGATGCAAGGAAGCAAGCAAGCTTACATATCATCAGCAAAAAAAAAAAAAAACCATTTCACCCATCCGGTCACTCCAAATGTTTATCTAGTTCAGGCTTAAATTTATGTAAGCTACCAACTTCCGCACATCTATTCTACAACGTCTTTCCTCAGTTTTAATCTATGCCCACTCAGGTTCTTAATCTTAGCAAGAAGAAGAATCCCATCAGCATTGAGCTTGCCCAACCCGTTCCAGGCCTTATACACCTCAATCAGATCACCTCGCATGTGCCTAGTCTCCAGGTGCTGTAATTTGCAGAAATTAAGCCTATCTTGGTAAGAGCCCTTTGTACTCGTTCTAGCAACTCTAACCTATACTGTGTCTGAACTATTACTACAGTCTTGTCTAGTTGATCTTTAAGTCGATCTCAAATCAATCCGTTGCGATGGCTGCTACGTAGCGGTTTGTTTATCTGGAGTTACTTAATGCATGAACAGTCACTGATGATATTCAGATCAGGATTATTGTTTTCTGTTGTGGTTTCGGTGAATCCACAACAGTCTTGCAAAATTCCTAAGTGTCACGAATTATGTGACCATTTAAAAGAAAAGTTAAAATTCGCTGATATTTCAGTCAATATTACTTATCCACTCTAGATGTCTGCATAGTTGTTCATCACAGTCATTAGACCTATAACACACTCTTAATTTAATTTTTCTCAATGCTCATGTCACACTAAATTGAATATTGCACAGGCCGCTGGCATTAGCTGGGTACGCTGCCTTCGATACTATGTGCCTGCATAAATACCTATATATATAATACACTGCTCAAAAAAAAATTAACAGAACACAAAGAAAACGGTGTAATTCGTGCAGCTTGCGAAGAAGCGGTACAAAATTTGGGATAGGTTTACAGTAGAATAACTATGAAATGAGGAGACAGCGACAACCTTTGGACAGATATAAGGATTGTTAGAATTACCAAAAAGGTTGCATTACGGAAGACGTTACACTTTACTCGAAAAATGAGAAGTCCGGAGAAACTTATCCTAACATCCTGTTAAATCTCTTCAGAAAATGTCTTCTCTATGGTACTCTTCCCTCGTCTCTGGAAGAATGCACTAGTCAAACTACTAAGAAAACCCAACAAGTCCCCATCAGACTCAAGAGCCTTCTGCCCCATTCCTCTCCTACCGAATTTGGGGAAACTCTACGAACGACTGCTCGCCCCAAGAATCTATGATCTCTTCCAAGCTCAAGACATTTTTTCACCTCACCAGTACAGATTCGTTAAGGGCAAGTCCAGTGAAGATGCACTTCTTGAGTTAAAAAATTACATCCACAATTCCATATCAAAATATGAAATGGCCATCATAGACTTCTAAGGTGGTTTTGACTCCCTCTTGTGGGAGAGTGCCCTCGCAAGTCTTTGGAATAGCTCATGCTCCTCCCAGTTGTTCCAAACTATCCGAATCTATTTCGATCACAGATCTATACAGGTTACTTCAAAAACCTGCAGCATAGCACGAGCTGTCAATAGAGGATGTTCTCAGGGCTCTGTTCTGGGTCTGGGGCTGGGGCTGGGGCCGCTCCTCTGGAACATTATCCTGAATACATGGCTAACCAGACATTTTGATTTTGCCACTCCATTTGCATATGCTGATGACCTTATCATTGGCTTCTCAGGCAACTCCAAGCAACAAATTCAAAAAACAGCCTCTCCAGTCTTAAAGGATCTCATCGAATGGGCTACTGCCAATAAACTTAAAATATCTCCATCCAAAACCCGGCTCATGATCTTTAAAGGCCAACTAAATATTCATCGTCCTATCTTGAAAATAGCTAACAAGTAAATACCATATGTCAAGCGCATAAAACATCTTGGTGTGATCATTGATGATAGACTCAATTTTACTCTCCACATAAACCACCTAATAGATAAAATCAAGAAATTTCCTTCGGATTACGAGAACTGAATGGGGGCTTGGACGCAGAGTTTTATTATTATTATAAGCCACATGGTGCAAGGAAGCCTGAGGCTTATGCTCCACAAGCCAAAAAAAAAAAAAAAATCTGAATTACACCAAGAGAGAGAAAAAACAAGTCAGAAGTAGAAGGGAATCACCAGCAAAGAGAAGAATGATGATATCCAGCTCAGGACCCTGGGTATACCAAGCCCATGCTCACCAAATGTGATCCCCCAGGGTCCTCTTATATTACAAGGCAGTGTTCATACCTATTACAACCTATGCTGCTCCAGTTTGGTATGTCAGAATTAAGAACGTTAAAATCAAAACTGCTCTCCTTGCAATAATCTGTGATTCTTACAATGCTCCGCGCCTGCAGAACTGTCTCAACTGATGCCCTGCAGGTCATAGCTGGAGTATTACCTCTGGACTTGCACATTTTACATCGTGCCTTCTGTTACTTTCAAGAACATCAGACCTCCGTGGAATTCTACGAAATGCAGAATGATATCCTTGCAGACACCAAAGCTGAAAAAACCCGGATTTGATCTGATTTAATAAAATTTTAACATGATCGTTGGGATACAACCCCTAAAGGCAGAATTACATACAAATTTATACCAGATGTCTCCTTTACTTTCTCAAGAAAAATTCCCTATGGTTCTCTACAAACCTCTACACATCATTTATCATAACTGGACATGATTAACTCCAAACGCTTTCAGTTCAGAATAAGCAATACCGATTATTGCCTATCTCCAACTGGAAGACTTGAACCACCTGCTCTATCACTGCCCTTTTTACGCTGACCTACGGAAATCCCTACAAGACCGTATAAACACCTCACCTGGCAACGAAAAACATCTAATAGAATTTGCCTCACACTTTGGAATCGTAGAACAGTTTGCTCCTGATTTATTTGCTAGAAGAAAACTTCTGTTGGCCAATCCCGCTTTAGCTTCACCTTCTACGGTGCCTCGAGCCCTTCAATAATGTCGTCAGCCTTAACAGTGAGTGTTGCCTTGCAAAGTTAAATATTATCACCGTAAATAGCTTAAATTAGAAGATCACCTTTTTGAAGATCGACCCTACATTGATCCAGTTTTTTGGTTTTTTTTTTACTTTTATCCCCTCAGGCCTGGGCCTCCCAGGATTGCTGGCGGTTTTGCGCTACCTCCAGTGGGTGCGGGATTTGTCCAATTTTCGACAATTCACTTATATCTTTTTAAATTTATTATTATTTTTTTTTCTTCTATTTTCTTTAGCCAGTACTCCAGTCTGAGCAACTGTGGGTGTGATTTTATTTTATATTTACAATCATTACTTTTTTTTTTCTTACTTTTATTTATATATTTTTTATCTTATTTATTTGCTTTACCTTTATTTTATTTATTTATTTATATATTTTTTATTTTATTTATTTTATTTCACCTTCATTTTATTTTTATTTTATTTTATTATTTTATTTATTTATTTTTTACTTGAATCTATATATATATATATATATATATATATATATATATATATATATATATATATATTTATTATCTTATTTTATTTTACTTTTTTTAATATTGTTTGATTTATTTTATTTTTATTTTTCTACTTTATAAATTTTTATTATATATATATTTTTTTTACTTTCATTTTTTTAAAATTAACTTAGTTATTATTTTTTTTATTATGATTTTATTTTTTTTTTCTCTAAGCTGGTACTCTAATTTTGGGTAGCTGTGTGTACGGGATTTGCTGGCACCCACTGGTATTGCACTACTATGGTTGGTTCTGGACTTCACCCTCTTCAGAGCAGACAAAGATTGTAATGGTCTATCTCCACTTGACTAAGGACATATCCAGTTGTGACCCACCTCCTCATGGTGTAGACGGGCACCGTGCACGCTTTCCATGGGATCGCCTACCCCGTGGCTAAGAGGCCAAAAACAATTAAACAACACAACAACACATGATATACATTACACTACACGTTTCTGGCCGTTCTACAGACTGTTGTATCATCACAGAGTAACATGGCGGAGATGAACTAATGTTCCTGGAGCCGCTGTACAGAAGATACTATACACGTCTACAATTGCTCGAAAATATGGTCACGTGACACGAGTATGACATATGATCCCTTCCAACGACTGAACAGGCCTGACAGCGGTGAACCATGTTCGATAACCATGAACCATATGTCTATAAGATAGGCAACAAATCCTATCCTTCCACCAGCGCAGACCTTAGCTCACCAAGTGACCGAGGAGTTGACTGCGGTGTGCAGTGCGACGCCTAAGGGAGTCCCACACATGTTCGATCAGATTTAAGTCTGGTGATCAAGCTGGACATGGCAGTCTGAATATTTTAAGTTTCAAGATATTCCTCCACCACTTGAGCTGAGAAGGGGGAACCCCTGGTGCCGTTTGATCCCAAACATACACACACTTCACACCACTTGAGCTCTATGTGCGGTGGCATTGGCGTGCATGAAAAGAAAATCTGGGCCAACCACACCCTAAAAAGTCACGCATAGTGTTCGAGGATCTATTTTCTTTACCTTTGTGCAGTTATGGTATCTCTATCAAAAGCATGAAGAGGGTTGTGGCCGTTCATCATTATTCTACCCCACACAAGAATACCACCTTTACCTTAAGCGTTCCTTTCCCCGAAGTTGAAGGGACAGTACCTCGTTTCTTGTCTTCAGGTGAAATGACATCTAGAATCTGTTTGTAGGGTAAAACCGGACTGATCAGAGAACAGAATTGTACCTCATTTGTCAGGGTTCCAAGTCACATGTTCATGGCACCAGTGGTCTTGGCGCATTATAGCCTTAGAAGCTAATGCGCCAATAAAAATCAAAAATCAATCAATCATGGCACCAGTGTGGATGAACTCTGCGATAGTTTGTTTTAATGGACACAAACCACTGACTTCCTTGCATAGAGTCCACTTAAATTGAGCCTTAGTAACACAATCTGGTTGAAAATGTATTCACTTGTGGCTGCAGCAACCTCAGGAGACAATCGATGACAGGACATCGTAGGGTTCCATCTTGCTGTTAGAACCAGATAGAGGTCTATTCTGGTTGATGTAGCCCTCGACTTTGGCCAGCTCTTCTTGAGATAGTTCCTGTCTCCTAAAACTAATGTTATTAGTTTGGTTTGGTTTTTAGTAGCATTAGCAACTAAGGCCATATTGCTGCGGGAATATGCGGTGGTCATTCCCTGACCATTCCGCGTCCTCCGTATTTGATGGTGACGGACTCGAACCCCGGTCTAATCAAGAAGCATGTGCTATGCACTGCTGCTTCCCACCTGGCTAAATGTTATTAGTAATAATGTTATTAGTGGAGTCCCCCAGGATTCGATGTTGGTCCCATTATTGTTTTGTGTATTTATCGATGATATCAATGAAGGAATATCAGGCTTAATGTCCAAGTTTGCAGAAGATAGAAAGGTTGACAAGATTGTGAATTACAGTAAAGACAGTATGCTACGGCAACAGGATCTAGAAAAGTAAGGAAAATGGGCAGAGAAGTGTCAACTAAAGTTTAACATTGACAAATGCAAAGTACTGCATATTGGTAGCAGTAACCCAAGAGAAACGTACCAACTCTGTGGTACTACACTCAGGAAGGTGGAGAATGAAAAAGATCTGAGGGATAATTGTGCAGTCAGATATGAAGTTTTGTGAGCAAGGCAGACAGGCTGCCAGAGCAGCTCACGGGGGTCTTATCAGTGGTATACTGGAATTTTTCTAGCAGGGATAAGGAGTTGGACAGACAACTTGAGTAGTCGAGACCCGCTAATCAAGTTGTCTGTCCAACTGTCTAATAAAGTTTCGAGACTTTAGGACCTCCACATATTTTTTACTACTGGGATAAGGAGGTGATTATCCCTTTGAATAAGGCAATGGTCAGGCCACACCTTGAGATCTGGTGTGGATCTAGAGTTTCTAGAACGAGTACAGAGAAGGGCAACAAGATTGGTGAGAGGAACAAAGCGGTGTTCTAAGCAAGAGAGGCTTTAGTTTTGCAAGTTGCAGCATCTGGAGACTAGGCACCTGCGAGGCGATCTGATTGAGGTGTACAAGGCCTTGAATAGTTTGAGCAGACTGAACGCTGATGGGATACTTCCGCTTGCGCAAATTAAGAACCTGAGGGAGCATAGATTCAAATGGAGGAAAGACAGTTATAGAAAAATGCGTGGAAATTTGCCTTTAAGCAGCGGGTAATTGATTGCTGGAACAGACTTCCATGGAAGTTGATAGCCTTAAATAAATTTAAGGCTGAACTAGACACATTTTGTTGGAGTGACCGGATGTGTGAAATGGGGAGTTTTTTTTTTTTCTTTTTTGGCCGATGCTATATAAGCTTGCTTTCTTGCATCATATGCCTCAACAAATGCTAATGCTAAAACGGTTTCCATAGTGCCCAGACTACACTGCGTGACACATAAAGCCAACGTTCGTCTCCTGCCATCGCAAAGAATCATTTAAATGACTATAACTTGCCATCCTGAGTACTGAAGATGCGGCTATTCCACTGGGCAAGCAAAAATCGGGAATGAAGTGATATGATCACAACCCGTAATTTTATAATCATGAATAATTTATAATGTGCTGATCGATATCTATTGAATACTCATTATTTGCAGGCAGGATGCTTATTGTTCAAATATTCGCCTTCGGTGACACTGTTCACAACAAATTTCATGAAAAATTTTTGTTCTGTTAATTTTGTCAAGCAGTGTATGTATCTGTAAAGGCAGGTTTCCTGTAGTAAATTTTTAACATATCTTTCTCGACACAATAAATTTAACCGAAAATATTTTCTGAGAACGAGAATGCTCTCCAAGAGATTATTCTCAAGAATTATCAATCATAATGTACAAATGATCCTGCTCGCTGTTAATTATGTGGTGAGTTAGTTGATCTGAGGCGAGGGTAGCATGGTTTTAACTCCGCGAAACTCTTTTTTCGCCCAGCAAACAGAAAATAGACCTCAGAATAGATACCATTTACAGACAATATACACTGAGCAATATGGCCTTAGCCGCTTCTGTTCCCAAACCCTACTACAACAAGAATCTCCACTTGGGTGCTCTCGATCTTTTCAATGGATTTTCCTACTTTGGAAACACACTCATTAAAATGCCATCCTGGCCCCGGACATATGCTACCTTTTTAACGCAGAACAAGGCCATTGCGATCCTCTAACATATGTCGACATCCCGCCAACCACCGCCCTTTTGGCCATCACTGCATATTCGCAGGAAGTGACTGATTATTCACAGCTGGCTTACATATATGTAGGTCATTCTATACTAACTGTGCAGCCTATTTATATATTACACCTATTAACCTATAAAATCGAAACAAAAGCGCTAAAGAGATTACATTCTGAATATATAATAAAAGTGTTTATTCTTTTTCAAACCCACCATTTTTTTTTTTTTTTTTTTTTTTTTTTTTGTCTTTTAAGCTTCCCTATCCAGAATTAAATGGCATATTTTCTCCATCCCCTTTATTTATTGATATACGTCGAACTTTTTATGCAAATATGTAAATTATTTCATAATTTTTAATATAATATTTAAATGTAAACACTGTCAGAGGTCAGTAGCTGGATATCTGTGATAGCCGTTTAAATCCATGGCTTGAGTTGATAGTTATATATTTTGAAATCTCCATCGAGTAAGTCAGTGCAACAAGCAAACTCAAGGCGCAATTTCAAATGCATTTTTGTTGTCTTCCGTGTCATGCCAGAGATATAAAAAATAAAGTTGTTTGCTGTATGCAACTTTAATTTATATTTGTTAAAAATGCTAAACAATTAACCTAATTATCTTATTGTATTATTAAAATATTAGTTAATTCTCTCATTTTTCACATATTAAAAATTGCCATCTAAATTTCATATTCACGTGTGATATAAATGTGCTACTGCATAGGCAAGGGACGTGATCTGATGGATTTCGAAGGGATGATTGTCGAGTGAGGGAGGGATTGACTGATTGAAGAGTGGTAATATTACAAAAAAAAAAAAAAAAAAAAAAAGCTTGTGTACTCTGTACGCACGAAGGATGTTTTATTTTATGTGAAAACATTCTTGGCTTGAACGGGGTTAAAGGGCTGGGTCTTCATATTCGTTACGTCTGCAGATTGAAATTCTAAGAAAAGTAACGGATAACTTTCTGGAGTACACAATTTTACATCATTTACATACCATAATTTCGCTCAGCTGGAGTTTTATCCATCTTCGAAATACGCTTGTAATGTTGTTAACTTAAATTACATTTGGTATTTTTATAATTCAATTGTTAGCGAAACCCATTTGTAGAATAGTCATGACATCATAACCATAGTCATGACATCATAACCATAACCATTTTAATAGCTGTTCAATGAAACCACCGGTTTCATTGAACAGCTATTAAAATCTAACAGCTAGAACCGAAGTTATGAACGATATAACCTTTTATGCTCACACCCGCTACATTAATTACGCTATTTAGAAGGTTGATGTTGATTAAAGTCTTGAGAAGCAGATTTCATTAATCACTGCATTTTTTTTCTCTCTATGATTGAACTCGTTCTTTTGTTGACACAAGAGGCTTTTTTGGTGGCTTTGAAGTTTTTATTCTTGCATAATATTACTGCCCACTACTTACTCTACCGGATCAACGTTAGTGACTGAGTTAGCATCGTTTGTGCTATTTAAGAAGTGATGTACATTGCGTAATTTTCGTAAGAAATTTTCTTTACCAATTGGTTTTGCTTCGGTTCAAAAATGTAAATAAATTTTCTGTTTATACTCCAGCACAACAACCAAGTCAGTAGAGTTTACAATAAATCGTCAATACAAATATTTATCGTATTTAGTAGTCACGGGCTAGTGTAAGTGTAAGTGTAAGTGTGTGTTGTTGTCTTACGGCACCAGGGGTTTCCCCCATCTCCGCGTTGCTTTCATTGTGGTGAACCAGTTCACTGGGAAATGCCAGAGATTTAAAAGTGTGTGGGAATTGTTCATGTGTTGTGTTCTGTACCGTTGTTCATCTGGTCATTTAGCCGTTGGACCCCTATTGAGGCCCAACGTTGTCCCACTTACGCCCCGTGGAGGCAGACCAGGAACCCAGTAGCTGTAGATTCACTCTGGCAGGTCCTGCCGCTTAATTTCCTGGGATTTCGGCGGCTAGGACCTTAAAAAAAAAAAAATAAATAAAAAAAAAATAAAATAAAAAAAAAAAATAAAAAAAATAAAAAAAATAAATAAAAAAAAAAAAAATAAAAAAAAAAAAATAAAAAAAATAAAAAAAATAAATAAAAAAAAAAAATAATAAAAATAAATATATAAGTAAATAAAAAATCTGCGCTGGGGTAATGTCGCTTTGGTTTGCTAGGCCGAGTTTGGGCGTAAGGTAATTTTATCATATTTAGTTTTTGACGTGTGGGGCTTTCGCTATGATGAAGGTAGAGAGGGGAGGGAGACCGAAGATTGGGGGGAAAAGACAGAAATATGGGGCCAATAGAGTAGATAGCCCCAGTTTTCAGTGGGGCATGCCCATGCCCCACCAGAGTAGAAGTTTGGGGGTGGAGGAGAAGGAACAAAAAATGTCCCCTCCCCCCAAGGAAGTGGGAATAATAGGTGAAGAGGGCGAGGGTGTCCTCTTCAGATCGCCATCAAGCTGTTTGCAACTGTGCTGCGTTTAGTCTGTTCTCTACTGTCTGTGCTGCATTCCCCCGTCCTTGCTTTTCTCTTCCGTGTGATCAGCACTCTTCTTTTCCAAGTACTGGTCCTCTGCAAGGTTTCAGTTTTTTTGTCACATTTGGCGCCGATTTTTGTCAATCTCTGTGTACGTTGCTGTAGATAGCTATTAGTGTTTTTCTCCTGGTGAATAAGTCTTGCGCATACTGGGAGAGTGCCCTATATTCATCCTCAGTGTCCAGGAAGTGGTGCTCCAGTCCTTTTGGGAAGTATCTTAACCTTGTTATTAGTAGCCCTCTGAGGTCTTCATAGTGTTGACAATCATAGACTATGTGGCTCCAGCTTTCACTTTCTCCACATATGCAGTTGGGGTCCTCAACAAGTCGGAAGCCAAACAGCTTCTCCTTGTAGGGTCCGTGTCCGGTTAATAGTGTTGTCATATGGTACCCTGGGAAGTACCACGGTGGCTGCTTTGGGTATATTTTCTGGAGGTCTGGTAGAAATCTTTTTGTTACTTCGCCTTTTGTAGTCTCTGTCCATCTTCTCTGCCAAAGATCTAGGAGGTGGGTCTGTAGCCTATTTTTTTCGTGTTTTAGGTTGCCCGCCGGGTCAGTCGTGTATCCTTGGTGGGTAGCGGCCACTCCCCTGGCCAGCAAAAACAGTAGCCCGGCCTGAACTGCCTCCAGGTCCAGAGGGAGCGCTCCAGCAAGTACCTGCAATGCTGGGGTACTTACCGTGCTGCAGGCGCGCGTTGTTGATAGCAGTATGGTCCTTTGGGTCATTTCTAGTGTTCTTTTGTTGACTACCAGTGTCGTTTTTGGATACCAAACCGCTGCTGCATAGGTGATTGCAGGCAGGAAGGTTGTTTTATAGTAAAGCATCAGTGCTTTTTTCTTGAGTCCCCAATCTTTCCTTGTGATTCTGGTTACCAGTCCAGAGTATCCTCTGATTTTTCTTCTGATGTATTTCAGATGCGGCTGGAACGTCATGTTTTTATCTAGGATAACGCCCAGATACTTCAGTTGGCTCACAAATTTGATTGTTACATTGTTGATTTTAATTTGCGGGGGTCGTCGTAGTTGCAGAGTCCCCTTTAGCAGGATCGATGAGGTCTTGTCTGACGATATTTTCAGCTGGTTCTTTGATGCCCATTGCTGCAGCCGCTGCAGTGCCTGATTTGCCAGCGTCTCCAATTGGGCCCTGGAGTCCGCCTCTACCGTCAATGTCAAGTCGTCCGCGAAGGCGTGTACTGCCACGGGCTTGAAACCCGGTTCACTCAAGGAACGCGTGCTATGCATTCTCGCTCCTGACCACTGGGCTACGTCAGGCCTAATGTAGTAGGTGCCGCCAAAGATGTTTTCATATAAAAAAAAAAAAAAAAACCTATTATATTAGGTTCATCCTGTAATTTCTTACATATACCCGTATTTATGTCTGTAAATTACGTGTGTTCTCTGGTCTATTTGCCGGACAAAAAATCCCAGTTTCTGAGGGAAAAACCATGTTATATACGCCCGAGACCGACTAACTCAGCCACGGAGTGAAAAGAGCCCATTAAAGTTCCTCGCATCATCAACGAGATCCGAATCCTGGCCTTTTCCACCCAGTGTGGGGAGGGCAGTGACAATACCACTGTGCTACCGGCGTAGACTGTGGTAATATTACAAAAAACAAACTATTATATTAGGCCACCCGAATATTTAAATTCATACGCCATGCTGTGTATCTTATGTCTGTTAATTGCGTATGTTCTATGATCGATTTGTCTGTTTTGCTGGACGAAAAACTCCAGATTCTGAAGGGGAACCTTGCTATCTACGCCTGAGAATGACTATGGTGGTAGTATTACATTTATTTACATAGATACAAACACTTTCTATTTACAATCATCTGACTTTGTGTAACAAACTCGTTCCAATTATAAAGCTTCACTTACCAACTATGAAAGGCAATATGTATGTAAATATGTATAACACGTTTTTGGTGGCTCCTAGGCGTTAGCCAAACTCCATCTTTAAAAATTGCTGAAAACAATATGACTACCTATGGCTTGATGGAAAACGACACTTGGTCATCTTTTAACCGGTACTCGTCCCTAGGCACGCATATATTGGCCAGGTAATGCTATCTAGTGCTTTCTACACAAACAGGTTGTCCATTGGAGGGAGTGTAATACCAATGGACAAAATTTCTGAGGTTGCCCAACCTGAGGGGGGAAAAAATTACGTATATAGACTAAGCTTAAGTCACCAGATAAGTCTAAATCTTAGACAACCTGGAGATCTAAACATAAATCTTAAGACTGCTATCATCACTCCTCACAAGAGATGAAGAATAAGCATTGCAATTTACATATATACAATTAACAACTAAGCAACTTGAATTAGTTAAATACTAATATGGCCCCAAAAATATTTGGTCTTATTTTCACAAAGATTGTCACATATATACAATCACCTATTTACACTATTGAAGAAGGTGAGTCTTCTCTTTGTCTGAGAACAAAATGCCGAAAAGTTTGGCATCTTGGATCAAAATATATAGATTGTCCTCCCATATTGGTCTGGTATAATTAACTAATTCACGTCTAAGGTTCTCGTAGAGTGGGCAAGTAAGTAGGACATGTCTGTAGTCTTCAATATCACCATAGAAACACGTCGGATCTGTTTCCAGTCCAAATTTACAGAGCCTGTCACTCAATGAACCTTGAAATTAAGATACGAAGTAGTCATCGAGGGATAGAACCAACCCAGGACTTTCTTAGTATTACAAAAAAAAAAAAAAAAAAAAAAAATATATATATATATATATATATTATATTAGGGATATCCGTAATTCAATATATAAATCCATATTTGTGTCTGTAAATTGCATGTGTTCTCAGGTCGATTTACCTGCCTTGCTGGGCAAAAAAACCCGCGCTTTCTTGGGGGAAAAACCTTGCTATCTACGCCTGAAACCGACTAACTCAGCCACGGAGTGAAAATTATCCATTAAAGTTCTTCGCGTCGTTGACTGGATTCGAACCCGGGTCTTTTCCACCCGATGTAGGGAGGACGGTAACAAAACCGTCCTCCCTACATCGGTAGGGAGGACGGTTTTGTATTAAATATATTAATACAAAATATATTAATATAGTATTAAAAACTATTTTAAAACCAAACTATTATTTTTAGGCCATCCGAATAATTAAATTTATCTGCCGTGCTGTGTGTCTTATGTCTGTTAATTGCATGTGTTGCTATGGACGATTTGTCTGTTTTGGTGCACGAAAAACCCCAGTTTCTGGGGGGAAACCTTGCTATCTACACCTGAGGTTAAGAATGGTCGTTAGGAAGCACCTTTTCTGGTGATCGCTTTGGTATATGAACCACGGGTTGCGCCTTACTCCCAAACATTATGTGGTACGTGATAATCAAGGTCGGCTACAATGCATGCTTAGTTGTGACCAACCTTCTCGTGATGTAGACGAACACTGGGCAGGCTTTCTAGGTGATCGTACCTTCCTGTTGACCGAGTAGCCAGAAACAACATAATAATACTTATACTTCACAGACATAAATAACATTACCCATATTTCTGGATGTTTTACAGAGTTCTTCAACACACAGTACACCAAGGCGGAGTTGAAGTAACGTCCTGGAGCCACCCTACGTAAGATCCTATTATATTATTTACTTGCGTTTGCGTGGGTCACTTCGGGGGGGAGGGACCTTTTGTTTCGGCTTCCATAGTGCATGAGGAGTGTTGTGGCATCCGAAAGAGCAGGACTGGGATATTTAACTGAAATATTTGTGCACTATACAGATGTTTAAAATATTTACAAACCCAGGGACTCACACCTGGTGAGTATCGGCTTGGCACACCCAGGGTTCTGAGCTGTATATCATCATTCTTCTCTTTCTTGATGATTCCTTTCTACTTTTGACTCTCTCTCTCTCTCTCTCTCTCTCTCAGGGTAACTCGGGAATTTTTTTTGCTGGTGCAGCATAAGCTTCAGGCTTCCTTGCACCCTATGGCTAATAATAATAATAACATGTCCATTGTGATTATAACCATAGTGCTACCATCGCGGACGAAGTCCGCGAAGGTAGCACAATGATTATAATCACAACATTTCCCCCCCCCCCTCCACACACACACAGTGGAAAAGATCCGCGTTCGAATCTCGTCAGTAAAGTGAAAAACATCTATGGGCTTTTTTCACTTTCTGAATTAGTCGATCTCAGGCATGAATAGCAAGTCATGTCTGAGATCGACGAGGAAACTAGGGTTTTTCGTCCAACAAAAGAGGAAATTCGAACAGAGAACACACGCAATTTATAGACATATGAGTAGATAAGTTTGTTGTCGGGTAACCCTAATATGACGGTTTTCTCATTGTGGACTTTAACCAGGGGACAACTAGCGGTGTTTCTATGGGGCAATTCAATGTGCCCTCCTCCATAAGAAGAAAAGAAATCTCGCAGGTTATCCCATTTTGCATTCTTGTAATGCCAAACAACATGATGTTGGGAATAGCTATGAGATATTAGCTATGAGTGATTGTCTCTTCTCCATTGGAGAAGAGACAATCACTAAATTTTCATCTGTTGGGCCTAAAGGACTACTCACTTCGACCGTATACTTAGAAGGGTTGATTGTGAGAAAAAGATCAATTTTATGTTGGCAGTTTGGTGAGGATTGTCCGGTATTCTGAGAGGTACATGAATAATCTGTGCGAGGTCATTAGTAATTGCAAAAGCCTCAGCATCTCGACCAACTGGGTCTGTGTGACTAGAAAACGGAAGCCAACTGGAGTTGTGATCATTAAAATTACCAAGGAAAATTACCTCACTGTTAGGAAAGTTGGACTGGAGAAAGTCAAGTCGCAAAGAGAGGAAGTTAAAGACTTCCAAGTGATTGCTGAAGTTGGGAGAACGGTAGAGACAACAGATGAATTTGACAGAATGAGGTATAGAGAATTTAAGCCAGAGAAGGTCGAAAAGAGGAGGTTCCAAATTACCGTCTGTAACAGGGAATATCGGAATGGACATATGCACAAGTACCACCTCTGAGGAATCATACAGCGAATAATTTGGGCAACTCAGATGAGCAGTAGTTGAATCAACCGATAACTGAGATTCTGTCAGAAAAAGTACATGCGATTTGGCAGACAAGTGGAAATGGGCATTGTTGAGATTAGAATTGACACCACGTATATTTATGAATTGGACTAGGAAATGTATGGGAGGTTAAGATCTTTTCGCAGATAAGCTTACTCTATTAGTTTGACAATTCATGGTTTATTGAACAGTAAGAAAAGGGGAGAGATACGCGTGTGTACCGTGTATACGCTATATCCACAAATATCATTACTTCAGTAATGATATATTTATGATATTTTTGGATATGGCGTGCACACGGTAAAAATATACCCAGATTCTTTACATAAGGTGGCCTCGACAATGCCCCTCGCATACACACAACTCGGACTCTCTCCGGTCACTATCTGGCAGAGTAGAAGTAGCAAGATTGCATACTAGCTGATCCGGAAGCCTCTTAAAGAGTTACCAATAGGTTCGGTATGGTGTACTAACTAGAGGCTGCCTGCGAACCCCGTTTTAGAGCTGTACCCTCGAAATGTAAGGAAGTTTGGATCTCGCTCTGATATCCATAACCTCAACATACTGCATGATGTCTTTTGAGGAAGGTTTGAGCGGAACTTGGCTCTGGAGACTAAACATGGGTTCCACCAATTCAGCTTCCAATAAGCAAAGTGGTGATATTGCACCGGTTGATGAGAATTATCTACCATCTAGTATTGTCTGGTTACACAGAGGGGGCGGCATTCCTCCATATGGTATGGGCGCCACACCTCGAACCCTGCTTACGTTGGTTCACAGCTGGGTGGTCACCCACTGTGCGCATGGAGGTTATACCCAGGATTATTAACAGTCCTACCATCATGAAGGTTCAAGCAGAGGATTTGGCTGTCACAGACCTACTGGACATCGCTGATATTGGGTCCACTTGACTTGAGTGTAGCAGAATATCAGTCCCATCAACGTTTTAAACTCCCAGGTAGCAAGTACAGCTTGTCTGGCATATCTGAGAGAATGTTTATGACATTCTCTCAGACATAACCCCAGGGGCTCACATCTGGGGAGTATGGGCTTGGCACACCCAGGGTCTTGAGCTGGGTATATCATCATTTTTCTCTTTCTTGTTGATTCCTTTCTACTTCTCTACTCTCTCTCTCTCTCTCTCTCTCTCTCTCTCTCTCTCTCTCTCTCTCTCAGGGTCACTTGGGGAATTTATTTTGGCTGGTGCAGCATAAGCCTCAGGCTTCCTTGCACCATTTAGCTAATAATAATAATAATAATAATATGCCAGCAATTGTCCCAGCTTACAATTTGGGACAAATTATTTGCCTGCGGAAATTTTGAGAAAAATTGCACCCATTTTTTATCAACACTCATTTTCTTTTCTTTATTACGCAGTGACAATATAATTAAAAAGCACAAAGAGAAAAAGATTGCTCAATTCTCATTTTTCTCTTGTTGTTAGAATTAATTTTTAACACATCCGTTAGATTGCACATCCCCTGAGTCCAAGGAAGTTCTCATAATTATGGCTAAAGGTTTGCTTACTTCCTTTGCTGCCTCCTTTAATATAACTGGATAGATTCCATCCACCCCAGGTGCCTTTCTTATGTTTACCTTTAAGAATTTCTCTGAAATTGTTGAAGTAATGAATTTAATGTTGCTGTAACTAAGTAATTAATTTAATGAATGTGGATTAATTAAATTAAATTAAAAATACATAAAATCAATAAATTAACAGTTTTTTCCACTCTTATCGGGACAAATGATGGTATCGGGAAACAAGATTTGAAGTTCTAATTGGAACAATCCCGGCCATATCGGGATGGTTGGCCACCCTGTTTTAGCGGTATGGTGTGCAGGTATATCACGAAACTAGAAAATGGTGAGAAGATTACCGCGTTAAACCTGCTTGAAGCGTAATTTGATTTTAATTTCTTAGAGTTACAGATTATTCAGAATTGCCTATGTATTTACACACTCTGATTCCAAAGAGATCGACTGTGACAAATTTAAATAGACAACCTATTTCTGATCTAGACGTCTCTGAACTCCATATTGATGTAATTTTTTTAGACATTAAAGCTGCTTATGGGAATGTCTCAATTAATGCCTTGATGACAATACGCGAAAAGATTTTAGAATACAGGGAGGCTTATCAAAAATCCTCGTTTCCATTCTCAAAAAGAGCAATTTGAGGGTTGAACCAAGACCTTCCAATCGAATAGCACCATCTACAGAGGAGTTGCCCCACAAGGTGGTGTCCATTTAGTGTCGTAACTAGAAAAAGTGGGCCTCAGTGCAAAGTTTAGGCCCCCTGAAAATATTTGTTTTGGTAAAAATAAAAAATCTTTAACAATTTCCCTGTAAGCAGCAGCTATGAAAAAAAAAAATGTTAAAAAAAATTATTGTTCGTAGACAGTAAATTTTATCATAAACAACTAAAAAGCGTACATTTTACTCAATTATTTTTTTTTCTGTTTTTGGCCGGAGGGAGAGTATTGGGGCCCCTTTTGGTCATGGGCCCCAATGCACTGCACTGGCATAGTTATGCCACTGTGCCCATTCTGCCATATTGGCATAGTTACGCCACTGTGCCCATTCTGCCATATTTTTTGCTGCGCTTTGAACCCTTTTTTGTCTACACATCCTGATTACAATACTTAGATGCATTTCATCCAAAACGGTGACAAATCTGACGCTAGCGGAATACCACTGCGCTAATAGAATAACTGGACCTTTTTGTCCAAAAAATTGGTCAATCCATAAATTTGACCAAGTCAATTCAAATATCTTTAAGCAACTTGAAGAAGGAACATAGACATATAGATCAACTGTATTAGTGCCAGGTCTTGCATCACACCGATATAGGTGAAGGCCTGACCTCCCAATATGTGCCAAATGGGCGATAAGACATGAAATTTGGTCCACTCCTTCCCTCACTAACATAAAAAAATTCATGTGTATCGAGTACTGGATTTTTATGGTGGCGAACCATGTTAATGGCCACCTTTCACCATCTCGAGATTTATAAGGTATTCACACCTTAGTTGCACCATCAAGGTGTTTCACCCCCTTGTAATAAGTTGCTCATGACAGGAAATCTACGCATCTTCTCTAAGCTAAATGAATATAGTACCACATAGTTGATACCTTAATCTGGGATTACTGCTATCCATGTGAGTGCCCTGCGTTTGTCAATGTTAAACTTGCCACTTCTCGATCCATGTGTGTAATTTTTCTAGATCTTGTTGCAGTTGTTGTTGTTGTTATTGGTTTTTAGGAGTAATTAGCAGCTAAGGCCATATTGCTCCGAGAATATGCGGTGGTCATTCACTGACCTTTCCATATCCTCCATATTTGGTGGTGACGGGCTCGAACCCCAGTCTAATCGAGAAGCATGTGCAACGCACTGCTGCTCCTTCCCACCTGGCTACGGAGGCGCCCTTGTTGCAGTAACATTCCCTGATTTATGTCATAAACGACTAACATTAGTATCACCTGCGAACTTAGATATTAAACATGATATACCTTTATCGATGTCATTAATAAATATAGAATACAACAATCGGCGCAGTACTAAACCCTGGGGAAGTCCACTAATCGTATTGATTCATTAAATATTGTCCAATGACAACCACTCTCTGTCTTCTCTCGCTCAACCATCCTCTTATTTATAGCAGTGACTTGTCATTAATGCGATACTGTTCAAAATTTTTCATCGGTCTTTTGTGTGCATTAGTATCAAAAGCTTCTTTTTTTTAAATTTATTTTACTATGCAGTCCCAGCCAACTTTCTCGGCAACCCCGCAATCTATTTTTAATGCTGTACCACTAACAGTGTTGATGTACAATTTTCTCAGATTCCCACTTAGAGGGTTAACTCGTTCTCATTGTAATAGCCATATCAAAATGCAATATAATGAAAGTATTTGACACTATAAAGTCTCG
Source organism: Mastigoproctus giganteus (assembly GCF_048544385.1). Lineage (NCBI taxonomy): Eukaryota > Metazoa > Arthropoda > Arachnida > Uropygi > Thelyphonidae > Mastigoproctus > Mastigoproctus giganteus. The sequence continues at coordinate 8,615,408 of NC_143584.1, forward strand.
GGTCATAAGGTTGTGATGATCTCTGAGGATCCAATTGACACTTGTTGGTCCACTATGAAGATTCAAAACCAGGAGAAGTGCAATCCAGGAAACAGATGTCTAAATCAGGAATTATGGTAACAACGAAGAAGTAAACGTTTCCTCAAACCTAAACGGTCCCAACAGCACATCAGGTTAATAATGAAGGGGAATACCTCAATCAGTCTCCACATATAGTCCCTGGAACCACAATAACACCCCAGCATCACAGGTCATCCATCAAGGAAGTAAACACAGCGTCATCCAGCAGACTCATCGTGGTGGTCTAACTTTTCACTGGCATCCCAATTTCTCTGATATAAGCCTGCCCAAAAAGCTGCAGCGGTCTCCTCAATAACTGCCATGATTCACCTGTTAGTGAAGGAGGCATCTGGAGGATGTATCATGAAGTTTCTTAGAGGCCGTAGTGTTCACAAGGTAGATTCCCACCTATAATCAGAACGGTATCGCTCATTCTGCGTACATGTTTTCTACCATAATAATATTCCATTCTAATGTAGCACGTCATGTCCTTTTCCAGCCCTTTTTAACTGTCATTCAGTATGTGAAAAGGAAACAGATGTCTAAATCATACGTCAGATATTGTCCTGTTTTGCTGGACGAAAAACCCCAGTTTCCGAAGGGAAAACCTTATTATCTACGCCTAAGACCGACTAACTCAACCCCGGAATGTAAAAAGCCCATTAAAGATCCTCCCATCATCGAAGAGGGAACCCAGGCCTTTTCCACCCGGTGTGGGGAGGAGTGGTATCGTCACTGTCCTTCCCACACCTTGTGGAAAAGGCCCGGGTTCGAATCTCGTCGATGACGCGAGGAACTTTAATGGGTTTTTTTCATTCCGGGGCTGAGTTATTCATTCGGTCTCAAGCGCAGATAGTAAATCAAAGATCTGCTCATAATTGTGGCTAAAAGTTTTCTGACCACCTTTGCTGCCACACGTATATAATTGGATAGATCCCATTCACTCACTCCAGCCTTTTTTACGTTAAGCTTCAACAATTTAATTTCTTTTCCGGTTTCCTTTCAGTTATTACAAAATCCGTCAGGAGACCCTAGTGTCAAAATGGTTAGAGACAGCGCTGTGAAAATCGTTGGGTATGTCATTTAGGGTATGATGAAGCGATTTGCAGTAGAAAAAATTTGTTCAAATTTCCCCCACCAGGGAAAATTTGGCGCTGTAAACATGAGTTGGAATACTTAAATTAGGACTAGATTTTAATATCAGAACTTTGAAATCTATAGATATTGTTCTATGTGCTTTCCTTCACTTGAGATGACATTCTGAAAACGGACGATTGCGTGCGACACAGTTTCTCATTGGGAATGTTGGCTATATGCTGTTTAATGCTTGCTTTCAAATTGACAAACATCTGTATCGTGCCACGGTAAACTCTGTCTTTCAGGTATCATCATAGCCACCAATCACAGGGATTGAGATCTGCGATCGGCTGGCCAGAACTGCGGAAAATCTCTAGAAATGATGCTATCATTTCCGAATGTTGAACGGAGCAGCTCCTTCACTTGTCGATCAACGTGGGAGGGGAACCATCTTGAATGAACACTACAGTCTCCAAGCATTGCTTTTCTTGCAGAGGTGGAATAATGTGATCTCTTAGAAGAGTGCAGTACCGTGCACTAGTTTCCATACACCGTACAGGGAAGCCACGAGGTGTAGACTCTTCAAAGAAAAATCGTCCGATTATAAACTCTGCTGTGAGTCCACACCGTACTATAACGTATTGACTTCGTAGTGGTCTTTCATGCACAGCAGATGGAAAAAAGTTCCCAATATTCGGCAGTTTTGTGTATTTACTGTCCCATGAAGAGTGAAACGTGCCTCATGAGACCACAAGATCATTCGAACCCATGTATCGTCAAGTTCCATACGAGCCAGAAATCGTGGAGCAAAGCCTATTCGTTGTTGCGGATCACAATACTTTAGTTCTTGCACCACGTGAATCTTGTTCGGGAACCAGCTTAAAATTATTCGAAGCACTTTACGTACAGTAGACCAAGGAAGGCTCAAGTCTCTTGACACACCACTGGCACTACCGACTGGTAGTGTTTCGCCTTGTGACATGGAGGCCATTGCAACCGTCACTTCACAGACTACCTCTGTTCCAATACGTGGTCGTCACCTGTCTGTAATTATATCTAACACCACGGCCACTTCAAATATCTTTATTAGTTTTCGAAGATGCAAACTTTTAAGTTTCCGATATTCCCGTAGTGCTGCATTAGCGTTACTAATGCAGCACTATGGGAATATTTTTTGGTAGAAATACGGGAATTATTTTGGTAGAACAGTTTTACTAAAATTCGATATTCCTTTTTTGTAAGAGCCATAATGGTTATTGACGGTGGCATTGGCTTTTCTGCTTTAATCTAACAGGATGTCATTTGCGTAAGCAACGTGTCTTGAAGTAAATGACAACTTTTACATGTGTCCAGCGCCGTTTCTCCCCTGGTGGCGGGAATTTGAACTAATATTTTTTTTCTTCTACAGATCGCTTCCACATACCCTAAATGACATACCCACCGATTTTCAGAGCGCTTACTCTAACCGTTTTGACACTAGGGTCTCCTGAATAGAGAAACTTATTTTATAACCAGCCGGTACATTTGGATTGATGAACTGATATTCCAGGTGGCTCTAGTATAACATTTATTTATTATAATATAATAAAAGAAAATAATAAAATCATTGATGGATTTTCAACCTGGTCCGTTCCCGCTCAGAGGGGGATGGGGTGGGGGTAAGGTGATTAAAAACAAGTGTGGTTGCGCAGGCGACGTGGGAAGGGTTTTTTTGTGAGATGCTGTACAAGGTTGGTTTCTTGAATCATTTTCCATCACAAATACTAATAACCTATCAGTGCTTTTTTTTTTTTTTTCTGTGGTGATTTTCAGTATGTTTGCAGTAATAGGCTAGCAAGATTTGCAGTGGAGAAAGTGAAATTTGTTAGTCATTATTATTATTTTTTTACTTTGATTATCGAGAGTGCTATAGCACGCGTTCCTTGAGTAGACCGGGGTTCCAGCCCGTGACTACTAAATACGATAAATATTTGTATTGACGATTTATTGTAAACTCTACTGACTTGATTGTCGTGCCAGAGTATAAACAGAAAATTTATTTATTTATATGTTTTGTGGATTTGAAGTGGTCACGTTCTATTATTTAAAGACCATGTAATCATTTTATAATTTTTTATTATTATTGCTCTTATATTATTTCTCCCTGATTAGGGGTTCCACCTTCTGACGGGTATTGCTACCAAGTACACAGGGTGGTTTTGTTGTTATGTCTGGTGTTACTGTTGGTCGAGGAACTCTCTGACTATCCTACAGGTGGTCAGGATTGCGACTTTCTGGAGTTCTTTGTAGGTTTCCGCTGGGAGACCTAGTGCTGCTAGGTTGTTATGTAGGGTCTTTGGCACAATACCTGTGATTGACACGATGATCGTTACTTGTTTCATATGCCACATCTCTTTGATCTCCTGTCTTAGGTTCGTGTACTTCCTGATTTTTTCTTCAGGTTGCCAGTGTTGGGTACCGCTATGTCAATTAGATAGGTAGCCTTTTCCTTCTTATCCACAAGCGTTATGTCCGGTCTGTTGTGTGGGATTATCCTATCCGTTATTATGGTGCGGTCCCAGTACAGCTTGTGGGTTGGGGTCTCTAGTACTGCCTGGGGTTTGTATTTGTAGTACGGTACACTTTCTTCGATCAACTGGTATGTCCCTGCTAGCTTCTGATGTATTGTCCTGGCTACCTGATCGTGTCTATGAGTATACTCAGTCTGGGTGATCACCTTGCATCCCGCAGTGATGTGTTGGATCGTTTCTGAGGCTAGGTGGCATTGTCGACATGTGTCATCAGACAATCCGGGCTCCTTGGCGATGTATTTTCCATAGTTCCTGGTGTTGATTACCTGGTCTTGGATGGCGAACATGAATCCTCCAGTCTCGGGGAAGAGCGTCCCGCTTGTGAACCATGCATTGGAAGAAATTTTATCTATGTGATCTTGATGGATATCACTGTAGAGAGAGAGAGAGAGAGAGAGAGAGAGAGAGAGAGAGAGAGAGAGAGAGAGAGAGAGAGAAGTAGAAAGGAATCACCAAGAAAGAGAAGAATGATGATATCCTTTTGCATTGTTAGGGAATTTAACTTAAAAATAAAACAATTTTTTTTTTTCAATTTGTATTTTTTATAGTATTTTGTGTGATGAATATATATATATATATATATATATATTATTATTATTAGCCACATGGTACAAGGAAGCCTGAGGCTTATGCTGCACCAGCCAAAAAAAAAAAAAAAAAAAATTCCCGAGTTACCCTGAGAGAGAGACAGAGGAAGAGAGAGAGAGAAGCAGAAAGGAATCACCAAGAAAGAGAAGAATTATGATATCCAGCTGAGGACCCTGGGTTTGCCAAACCCATACTCACCAGATGTGAGCCCCCGGGGTTAATATATAACTGATTAAAATCCCTTTATAACTCTTTACAAGGGACTCGCTGCAAAGGGCGCCATGAGTTGAACTCCTCGACTTTTTTGGAGACTAGGTTTTGTTTTTCCTCCAAATTTTAGTAGATTATTATTTTTAAAAGCTTCCCATTCCCCAGTCTTTATGAAAAAAAAAAAATGGTTTTTATGTATGCTGATAACCTGCATATACTTAACATTCTACTCTTTTTTTTTTTTTTTTTTGGACTTTCAACCTTTTTCATGCAAGCCAAAGAATGGAAAATCTTAAAACTGTTTTATGAAATTATACTAAGGAGATCTTGAGTATTACAATATAAATGTGATAAATGCAATATTATAAGGGGAGTTTACTGTAAAATGTTAACTGAACTATTCACGGTATTTTGTGATCTTTTATTTTGCCATTATAAGTTTTTTGTGTTATCGTATCTCTCAGATTTTATGTATGTTTAAGTAGACTACAAAAATTTTGCGTGTAGTAATTAAGTAGTAAGAGCTGTAGACCACAAATCCAAGGTACACAGTGACGTCCTATTATTATTATTATTATTAGCTATATGGTGCAAGGAAGCCTGAGGCTTATGCTGCACCAGCCAAAAAAAATTCTGAATTACCCTGAGAGAGAGAGAGAGAACGAACAAGAGTCAGAAGTACAAGGGAATTACCAAGAAATAGAAGAATGATGATATCCAGCTTATGACCACCTATGACAAATTTTAATGCCATTTTTTACCTCTGTAATAAACCAATTTCATGATAATTAGAATAATCACAGAACATTACCAAGAAATTAGGTTATTTCACTTGCTCCCCGCCAAAGAAACATGTAATTCCGGTGCGTTCCGGATTTAAGTGAAAACATTCCTTTCATAGAAAAATACGCGTAATAAAAAATACGCGTAGTGCGAAATCACTTTAAGAGGGGAATTAGTGTATGTTTACATACACGTCACACATTTTCGTGGAGTAAAAGTATAGTTTTCTCGACATCCTTATCCATTAATTGCCGTGTTACCTTGCTTTTTCATAGCTGAAATGATTAGATTGTAGCTTGAACCTCATGAAGTAAAACACACCTGTATACTATTATTTATTAATTTTCCTGTGCAAATTAGGTTACAGTTAATAACGCAACTTCTGCCTGCTTAAGAAACACAGCATCTGGTTTATGTAGCGTACTTGTCGATAAGTGTCGCTTTATATTTTATATGCATTATAATTGGTATAAAACTGTACTAACTCAAGTTTCTCATTGGCTGGTGCTGTACAGTTATCCGGCTGTCAAGGGTGTAATGGCGACCTCCTGAAGTTTCGAGTGGACCAATGCTAATAATTTTAGCAGGGGAAATTTTTAGTAGATATTAGCCATTTCTCTGTAGACATGGCCGTCAGAGAAGAGTTCTTAGCACTGTTTAAAGATTTAAGTGGAGCAAAGAGAATAGATATAATGTGTGGTTTACTAAGTATGTGTTTTCCTCTGGAGCTGAGATTTTTTGGGACGTGCCTTGAAGATCTTGGTAGAAAGGATTATTATCATCTCAGGGAAGTAGAGCAGAAAGCTAATGACTTTTCTTATGTTTCTAAATTAACTGATATCAGAGACACTGTGCTCAGAAGTAAATTGATCGTATCGGTAGCTCTGCTGCGGTCACAAAATCGTGAATGTTCAAATGCAATATACAAGATTTTAATAGAAGCAACTGAAGTAGAAAATTTGCCATACTTTTATACTTTGGCTGATGAAAAGATACTAAGTGAAATATTACTTTTATTTTCTATGGTTATTCATCATCCGGCCTTTACATTTGAACAGAAAGCAACTCTAAGCAGTCGTGTGAATACTTTAGAACAACTAAAGAGTACACCACCACCTCCTCCTCCTCCTCCCCCACAACTAGAGAAACAGGTATGATATTTCGAAATATGTTTTGGTAGTTGAAACTGGTTTACAGTTCTGGATTTCGTTCGATGTTTCAGTTAAAATTTATTTTTAATTAACTTAATTCGTGAGTGGAAAAGGCTGTACCCACTCGCATAGATTTTCATTAAATTTTATTATATTATATTTTCTGTCGTATTGTGAGAATTTATCGACTTTTCATATGGGATGCCAAAACATGTATTTCAGACAATTACTACAAGTTTAGCACATGTAAACTGAGAGTGAATGCCATTAGAGATGATTTGTAGTTAGAAACTAGAGTTATGACTGCAGAAATTAAAATGCTACAATAATATAAGATTAATTACCAAGTAATGTCTTATTTAATTAGATACGTTATTTATTAAGCCAAGTATTTTGAATGCTAAGACATTTGTGAATGTTACCGAAGCATGAATCTAGTCTTTTAAATTGATATTTGGAATTTGAGTGAAACTATTTAATGTTTTTATTGTTAAAAAGTGGTTTTAAAGGCTATAATTTTCATACATTAATTGCTCCGAAAGAAAAATGGAATTAATTTATTATTTTCATACATCAGTTACTCTTTATTCCTTTTGTATAATGCAGTGGTCAGGCCATGCCTTGAGTACTACATATAGTTCTTGAGGTCTCATTTTAGGAAGGATTTAGAGTTGCTTGTGTGAGTACAGTTGTTGTTATTTGGTTTTTAGGAGCATTAGCAACTAAGGCCATATTGCTCCGTGGGGGATATGCGGTGGTCATTCCCTGACCTTTCCGCATCCTCCATATTTGGTAGTGACGGGCTTGAACCCCGGTCTAATCAAGAAGCGTGTGCTATGCACTGCTGCTCTTGCCCACCTGGCTACGGAGGGTGCCATGTGATTACAGAGAAGGCAACAAGATTGGTGAGGGAAATGAAGGGGGTCCTTTTACCAAGAAAGGCTTAAGTTTTTTTTTTTTTTTTGTTAGTTTTTTGGTGCATCGGCTTCTGTGGCCATAATGCACCTTCCAAGGTTTTTTCATTTTTACTCTGATCCAAGCCTGAGGCGGGATTCGAACCTGCAAAATTTGGGTTGCCAGGCAGGCACTTTACCCACCTGGCTAGGCCGGTCGGCACTTAAGTTCTGCAGATTGCAGTATCTGGAGACTAGGCAACTGCGAGGTGATCTGATTGAGGTACATAAGACCTTGAATTGGGTTGAGCAGGCTCAATTCTGATGAGATTCTTCTGCTTGCTTAGATTATGAATCCGAGTGGACATAAATTCAAATTGAGGAAAGACAGTTGTAGATTAGATGTGCTGAAATTTGCCTTTAGCCGGTGGGTAGTTGATTGCTGGAACAAACTTCCATCTGTCGTTATGGGAGTTGATAACTTAAATAAATTCAAGGAGGAATTAGATAAACTTTTAGAGGGAATGGATGAGTGAAATTGGTTTTTTTGGCTGATATTACATAAGATCATACGCTTGCTTTCTTGCATCACTTGCCTCTACTGCTAACTACTACTCTGAAATAAAATTGGTATTAGTTAATTAGTTGAAGAAAACATCTCATTCTTTGGCTTTAATTTGAAAATTTGTAATATAAGACTATACACTTAGTAGACAGTTTATTAGGGACACCACACCCTCTTTAATAAAATTGTTGTTATATGCTAGTAATAGCCTATGGCTAGGTACATAGGTTGACAATGGAGACTCCTAGCATTTGGTTATGATATATCTGCAGTGATATATCATAAAACAATAAATGATGTGATTTAACTTAATTCTGAATATGGAATGACTGGGAATGATTATAATCTAAGAAAATTGGGACCAGAAATGATTGGCTGATGCTAAGGGCTCAAGAAGCAGTCCAGCATTATATTCACTTGGTCCAGTGCATCCATATAACAAAGAACTGGCTGCATTAAACCAATGATTGCTAGAATGCAACTATTTCAGTTTTACAGTTAACTGGAAAAAAATTTTCGTTGTCCGATGAATTCTGTTTTCATGTGGATAGGCAGGAGCAGGGTGTGAAACCATGAAACATCGAAAATCCATCATGCTTAGTGAAGACATTGCAATCTGATTAGGAAAGAGTGTTGTGGTGTGGTATGGTTTAGAGGATGATCTTTAAATTAAAGGGATATCATAGTATAGTGACTTTCTTCCTGCAATAATGGCTGTTTCTAGCAAGGTAATGCAACACTAGTTTTTCCTTGTTGCATAAGAATAGTTCTGGGAGCCTGATGGTCACCTCACCTATTTACTTGACCATGTTTGCCAAATAAGTTCATTTGTGGAATGAAGTCAAATGGGGCATTGGGTATATGAACTTGTTTCTGTCAACTGTAGAGGAATTGTGGAACTATTCACTCTGTTTGAATATGCCTTATTGAATATGTTACATTGTTGAGTCCATTTTTGAGATGAGATCTGCTTTTACAAATAAACAGAAATTCAGGTCTAAGTTCTTAACCACTGATCTGCATTAATATGAATTTATATTCATATGTCTAGACATGTTTGGTTCTTGTATCATAAATATTGGATATGAGGTTTGTACAACTGTCTGGAAAGTTTTGGATTCCCTTCCTATCAGTATTTTAATTTTGTCAAATAGAGCTGCATTTTTGTGGTTCCTACAAAGATTATGCACAACAAGCATCTAGTTCAGTTGTCTAGATGCAGTGGCATTAGTCTCTTAAATGTGAGTTGTCACAGTGAGCTTATGTATTGCACTAGTAATAACTACTTTTCCAGTGGAGAGCATGTTGTTACTTTTTTTATTTATTTTTTTTTATTATTTTTAAATACGTATGAAGGAAGGTTGTTCCAGAAAATGGCAGTTGAAAGAATAAACGAGGAAGATGAAAAGTTGGTTCTGTGAGTTTGAAGTTGGATAGTAAATGGATGTTGGCTGGTGGCAGCAGTGTCCAGACTGTTTTGAAAGAGAGTGGGAGTTATAGAAGCCAATTCAGAAGAACACTGCCCGTGAAAGTATCTGTAGAAAAGGCATGCAGCAGAAATAGTATGTCTATGAGACAGTCTCTCCACTCGCTGTCTCATAGACGTACTGTCTCTCCACTCGCTGTCTCAGTACATCTATGAGACAGTGAGTGGAGAGACTCTGTTAGAGATAAGTCATTACTTAACCTAACTGCCTCTTCTGAATGGAATCTAGAAGCCTGAGAGAGGTTTTGTTTGGGGGCATCGCCCCAGATGTGGGAACAATATTCCATGGTAGGGCGGATTTGCGATTAGTACAGAGTGAAAAGCTGTTTTGGAAGAAAAGTAACGCTGACATCAAAAGAGAAAACCAAGTTTTTTTAGATGTAGAGGAAGCAAAATTTGTAATGTGCTTGTGCCAAGAGAGATTAAAGTCAGGGTAATCCCCAAAAGAGATGTATCATCTTGCCTAGAAATTGGAGTGTCACCAAAGATAAGCATAGTAGCAGAAGAATCCTTTTTGCGAGATATAATACAGAACTGAGTTTTAGAAGGATTGAAATCAACTAAGTTGTCTTTTCCCCCCTGGAGAATTACCTGGAGATCAGCATTTAAGGAATTGGTAGCGGATATTCGAGAAGTTTAAAAACAGTTGGCAAACTATAAGATGGAAGCTTGTTTAGAAGACCTTTATGCTAAACACAATCGAAAGCCTCTGAGATGTCAAAAGCAACTGCTTGTGTTTCACCCAACTTGTCCATAAATGGGTAACATAAGTCACCAGTGGATTGACACTGACGGAATCCATACTGGCGATTGTTGATCAGATGAAAGGTTTCTAGGTAGTTTAAGAGTTGACGATTAATTGATTTCTCCATTACTTTAGAAAGAGTAGAAGTAATTGCACTGGGATGATAATTGGATGGGATGGATTTGTCACCCTTTTTAGGAACTGGCTGGATATGAGCAAATTTCCAAGCAGAAAGAAAAACCTTTGGAATAAGAAAGTGAAAAAAGGCAGCAAACAACAGGAGTAAGTTCAGGAGCACAGGTTTTGAGAACAAGTGGAGAAATAACATCAGGGCCTGGAGCTTTTTAGTATAAAGATTCTTCAAAATCCCTCTGACATCCTTTTGACGTAGAAGACCACAGGAGGTGTTGAATGGAGCATGTTGGGAATGGGGGGAGGTGTTTTACCAAGATCATTAATCCTGGTGAGAGTTGGAAGAAAAATGGGATGCTAGCAGGTCAGCTTTATCATTGACTGAAGTGACAACAGAACCATCTGGTTTTGACTGAAGTGGGAGCAGAAATGGGGAAAAATTTCCGCCAATAGTTTTGGCAAGAAACTAGAATGCTCGGCTACCATTAGGGCAAACAGCAAGTTTTCTACTCTTAACCTGTTGAAAATCTAGTTTGGACTGATTAATAACTGCTTTACAATTGCTGCGAGCTGTAGTGTAGGCAGAAAATGAAAATGAAGAATTGGAAACAAGCCAATTACAATATGCAACGTTCTTCTCTTGAACACCCTTAGCACATTTATCGGAAAACCAAGGTTTAGATAAAGAACGAGATTTTAAAGTGGAGTGTGGGAAAAAGGATTCCATTCCTCCAAGGATAATTTCACTGACACGATCTGAGCAAATGTTGACATCACAAGCTTTGGAACAGTAATTCGATCAAGGAAAAGAAGAAATCTTACAGGTCATCCCATTTTGCATTCTTGTAATGCCAAACAACATGAGGTTTCGAATATCCATGAGATAAAGGTTCCATTGAAGAAGAGACAATCACCAAGTTGTTATCTGAGGTGCCTAAAGGACCACTCACTTCGACCATGTTTTTAGAAGGGTTCTTTGTGAGAAAAAGATCAAGTGTGTTGGCTGTATGGTTAGGATTGTCCGGTATTGCACAATCTGTGCAAGGTGATTAGTAATTGCAAAATCCTCAGTTTCTTGACCAGCTGGGTCTGTGTGACTAGAGAGTGGAAGCCAGCTGGAGTTGTGAACATTAAAATCACCACGGAAAATTACCTCACTGTTAGGAAAGTTGGACTGGAGAAAGTCCAGTTGCAAAGAGATGAAGTCCAAGAGCTCCAAGTGATTAGTGGAGTTGGGAGAAAAGTAGAGACAACAGATGAATTTTACAGAATGAGGTAGAGAGATATTAAGCGAAAGAAGGTCGAAAAGAGGAGATTTTGAATTACAAAGTCTGTGACAGGGACTATTGGAACAGACATATCATCAGCCATTTTAAATCCACTGCAGGATGAAGGCCTCTGGGGTGAAAGGAATCGTACAGCGAATAATTTGGGCAAGTTAGATGAGCAGTAGTTGAATCAACCGATAACTGAGATTCTGTCAGAAAAAGTACATGGGGTTTGCAGACTGCAAGTGGAAATGTAAATCATTGAGATTAGAATTGAGACCATGTATATTTGTGAAAAGAACTAGGAAGTGTTTGGGAGGTTTAGATCTTTTTGCCGATAAGCTTACTCTATTAGTACGTATTAGTAATAGTGCCACCAACCAAGTGGCTGTTTTTTTTTTTTTTTTTTTTTCACCTCATCAGTGGTAGAGCAGTTACCCAGGAGTCTATAACTTGACAGTACAGTTGTTTTAACTCTCTCTCACTTCTGAAAGTTGGCAATAAATTTATTAGTTTGCACTACTGATGGAATTTTGTCTGAGGTTTGATGATACCTTATTGTTTTCAAAATTTTAAGACATATATATGAGGGCTGTTCAATAAAGAATGATCATAATTTTTTTTTTCCACAATATATTTTGATAGTCCTTTTTAGAGTAGTCCTCCATTTGATGAAATTAATAGTGGGGATATGATGCAAGAAAGCAAGCTTCAGTTTAAAAAATCAGCCAAAAAAAAAAAAAGAAACAAAAAAAAAAAAAAAAAATTTTTTTTTGTTTCATTTCACCTTTCCATTCACGCCATAAGTTTGTCTAGTTCTTTCTTGAATTTATTTAAGCTATCAACTTCTACAACAGATGGAAGTTGTTCCAGCAATCAACTACTCGCAGACTAAAGGAAAATTTCTGCAAGTCTTTTTTATTTATTTTTTTTTTTTACGAAAATTCCAAACATGAGCAGTATTAGAACCAATAGTACTTAGAACCTAGGTGCATGAACTGAAGGTTGAGAAGATGAAAGAAGAAGCTTGTTGACATCTAATGTCAACAAGCTTCTTTATTTTATAATTTTTATAAAATAATTTTATATATTTTATAATTTTATGTATTTTATAATTTTCAGGAAATACGTATGAAGAAAGTTTGTTCCAGAAAGCAGAAGTAGAATGAATAAATGAGGAAGAAGAAGAAAACTTGGTTCTGTGAGTTTGAAGTTGGACATTAAAAGGATGTTGACTGGTTGCGGCACATATTTTCGGACTGCTTTGGAAGAGAGAGCAGGAATTATAGAAGCCAATTCGGAAAAACAGTGCCCATGGAAGTATCTATAAAAATCCATGCAGAAAAAACAGTCTGTGAGACAGAGTGGAGAGACTCTGTTAGAGATGAGTCATTAATTGACCTAAGTGCCCTCTTTTGATTGGAATTGAGAGAGAGAGAGAGAGGTAGGTAGGTTTTGGGGGGCACCACCCCAGATGTGAGAACAATATTCCACAGAGTCAAGAGCTATTTGGAAGAAAAGTAACGCCGAGAGTGGAAGAAAATTAATGCCAAGAGTGAGAGAAAACCTAGTTTTTTAGATGCGGTGGAAGCGATATTTGAAATGTTCTTATGCCAAGAGAGATTAGAATCAGGGGAATCTGCAATAGAGATATATGATCTTGCCAAGAAACTGGAGTGTCATCGAAGATGAGCAGAAGAATTATTTTCAGAAGATGTAAGACAGGAATCAGTTTTAGAAGGATTGAAATCCACTAAGTTATCTGAGAATTACCTGGAGATCAGCATTTAAGGAATTGGTAGTGGATATTCGAGAAGTTGAAGCTGTTTGTGCAGGGCAAGGTTTCTCAAAGTGGAAGGTGGAATGTGCTATCATCAGCAAAGCTGTGGATAGGATTTCCAGTTAGTGGAAGAATGTCATTAATATACAAGAAGAAAGGAGTGGGAGAAAGAACTGAACACAGGCATTAATCGAGAAGTTAGAAGACTGAGAGCCATCTATTATCACTTGCAGTGAGCAGTCAGAGAGAAAACTGGATACTCAATTACAAATAACAGTTGGCAAACCATAAGATGGAAGCTTATTTAGAAGACATTTATGCAAACACAATCAAAGGCCTTTGAAATGTCAAGAGCAACTGCTTGAGTTGCTCTTGACATTTCACCAAACTTTGAACAACCATTTATCCATAGATGAGTAACATAAGCCAGAATATTACCAGTGAATTGACACTGATGGAATCCATACCGAAGATTATTAATCAAAGGGAAGGTTTCTAGATAGTTTAGGAGTTGGTGATTAATAAATTTCTCCATTTCTTTGTAAAGAGTAGAAGTGCAATGAAATAACTGGATGGAAGGTATTTGTCACTCTTTTTAGGAACTGGCTGGATATGAACAAATTTCTAAGCAGAAGGGAAAACACCTTTTGAATAAGAAAGTGAAAAAAGGCAGCACAAGTTTTAAGAACAAGTGGGAAACACCATCAGGACTTGGAGCTTTTTTAGCATCAAGATTGTTCAAAATCCTTCTGACATTCTTTTGACAGAAGACCACAGGAGGCATTGAATGGGGTGTACTGGGAATTGTGGGAGGCGTTTTACAAGATAATCAATACACGAATAAGATGCTAGCAGATGAGCTTTATCTTTGGCTGAAGTGGCAATAGAACAATCTGGTTTTGACAGAGGTGGAAACTGAGATGGGTAAATGTTTTGGCCAGTAGCTTTGCCGAGAGATCAGAATGTATGACTCCCATTTGGACAAGAAGCAAGTTTTCTCCTCTTAGCCTGAAATCTAGTTTGGACTGATTAATAACTGCTTTACAATAGTTTCAAGAATTGGTGTCTGCAGAAAATGAACTTGGAGATTTTGATGCAAGCCAATTGCAGTATGCAACATTCTTATTTTGAACAACCTTAGCATATTTATTGGAAAACCAAGGTTTAGATAAAATACGAGATTTTAAGGTGGATTGTGGAATAAAGGATTTTATCCTTACAAGAATAATTTCACTGACACAATCAGAGCACATGTTGACATCAAAGATATTTCATATAGTAATCCGGCCAAGGAAAAGAAAAGAAATCTTGCATATAATCCCATTTTGTGTTCTTTTAATGCCAAACAATACGAGGTTGAGAAAGGCTACTTTGAAGAAGAGACCATCACAAAGTTGTGAGCTGAGGTGCCTAGAGGACCACTAACCACAACTGTGTACTTAGAAGGGTTGTTTGTGAGAAAAAGAACAAGCATGTTGGATGCATGGTTAGGATTTTCTGCTATTCTGGTAGGTAAATGAACAATCTGTGCAAGGTGATGAGTAATTGCAAATGCCTCAGCATCTTGACTAGCTGGCTCCATCTGGCTAGAAAATGGAAGTTGGCTTGGAGTTGTGAACATTAAAATCACCAAGGAAAATTACCTCCCTGTTAAGAAAGTTGGACTGGAGAAAGTCAAGTTTTAAGGAGAGGAAGTGAAAGAGTTCCAAGTGATTAGTGGAGTTGGGAGAGTGATAGAGGTAACAGATGAATCAGACAGAATGTGGTAGAGAAATTAAGCCAGAGAAGATCGAAAAGAGGAAATTCCAAATGACTATCTCTGACAGGGAATATCAGAATGGACGTATGCACAAGTACCACCTTCAAAGCAAAACAAATTGTATAGTGAATAATTTGGACAACTGAGAGTAGCAGTGGTTGAATTAGCTGATAACTGGGATTCTGTGAAAAAAAAGGTTTGGAAGACTAAGTGGAAATGGACATTGTTGAGATTAGAACTGAGACTACATATGTTTGTGAAATGAATGAGGAAGTATTTGGGAGGTTTAGGTCTTTTTGGAGATAAGTTGTATTATTTTGACAGTTCATGGTGTATTCAGAAGTAAGAAATGGTGGCAAGGACATCCTGTATGAAGTAATGAAATTTTTGGATATGGCATACACATGGTAAGAATATACCCAGCTCCTTGACATAACTTGGGCTTGACACACACACCACTCTGACTCTTTCCAGTCACTATCTGGCAGAGAAGAGGCAGCAAGATTATGCACTTTCTGATCTGGCAGCTTCCTAGAGAGAGTTACCAAAAGTTTGGTCCGGTGGGACTATCTTGAAACACTTTTATAGATTTACCCTCGAAATATAGGGAAGATTGGATCTTGCTGTGATGTCCATCATAACCTGAAAAGACATCAATCACACTGCTTGATGGAAGAGATGGGAGGATTGCCAGAGCTTTTTCCTGGTGACTAAACATGGGTTCCACCACTTCAAGGCACCAATAATGCACTAGTTGATGAGAGTAACCTACCACCTAGTATTGCCTGGCAACACAGAAGGGTGGCATTCCTCTGTGTTGTGTGGGCACCACACATCTACCTTTGCTTATGTTGGTTTGCACCTGTGTGGTCACCTCCAGTATGCTAATTTCTGTATTTCAGGACTTGCACATTGGGGGTTATACCCAGGGTTACTAACAGTCTCACCATTGTGAAGTTGCAAGCAGAGGATTTGGCTGTTGCAGATCCGCTGAACTTTGCTGGAATTAGGTCCACTTGACTTGAGTGTAACCTGAATATTAGTTCCATCAGCTTTTTAGACCCCCAGGTAGTAAGCACACATCTTGGCATACCAGAGAGAATATCTGCAACAGCCTCAAGTACCTGGATTCTGCAACCGTCTTTCCTCAATTTGAATTTATGTGCCCTGAAGTGCGTAATCCAACAAGAGGAAGAACTCCATCAGCATTGAGCTTGTTCAAACCGTTCAATAATGCACTTCAACATTTCTGACATTCTTCAAAAACATGGTGGATGCCTTTTTTGACCTGCTTTTAAGAATCACCTCCAGTGTCTTTACAACTTCTTCTGACGACTGGAAATGTTTTCCTCGCAGCTTTTTCTTTAACTCTGGAAATAAAAAAAAAAATCACAGGGTGCAAGGTCAGGGTTGTAGGGCAGATGAGGAACACATTTGACATTAATGCTGGCTAAGTACTCGATGACAGTATGAGCAATGTGAGGTCTTGAATTGTTATAATGCAGCATCCACCCACCTGTGTGTAGTACAGTTCTGTAGTAAGGTCCTGTAGCAGTCGTATGATGTGGCACAACATGCTGGTAAACCATTCCTTGAATGTTAAAAAACATGACTATAACTTTTTCTGCAGAAACCACAACTTTTGCTTTTTTTTGGTATCGATGTAGCTTACCAGAGCTTTGTTGCTTACTTTGTGTCGAAATGAAACCACTTCTCACCTGCAATTATCAACTTGTGCAGAACCTCACCATCTTCAGTTACCATCTATTGCAGCTCCTGACAAATCTCCATGCAAACTTGCTGTTGCCAGGTGTGATTAGCCTTGGAACCCAGATGCACAAATACGTGTCTTATGCAAATGGTCATTGAGAATACTGTGTGTACTTCTTACTAATATTCTCAACATCTCTGCCAGTTGCCTTACTGTTATGCAGTGATCTCAATTATTGAAGCAGTGTTTATGGTTTCTGTGGTGATAGCAGTGGTTGAAGCTCCGTGACCGCTGATTTCTGTGATTGAATAAACACAAAAATTGGCAGTCATGGCGCTCCAACCACTGCTGTCACCACAGAATGCCTGTTCATGTTTTACATAGGTAAAACTGAACAGGCATAAACTTGACTGACCGTCCATGTGCAAGGTCAACTGTGCAATTGCTATGCGATGCAGGTTGGTTTGGTCATAAATTCTGCAGCTCAGCTCGGAATAGCAAGCAATATGGTTGTTGACGAAAAATTATAATCATTATTGAACAGCTCTTTTAAATTTAAAAAGGATGGCTACAGGATGTGCAAAAATTTTCCTGCAGCCAGAGTAATTGATTGTTGGAACAAACTACCATCTAGCATTGTGGCAGTTGATAGCTTGAATAAATTTAAGGAACATATTATTAGAAGGGATGAACAGATGAGGTGTGTAGATGAGTAGTTTTTTTTTTTTTTGCTGATATTGTATAAGCTTGTTTCCTTTTGTCGTTTCCTGTTCTAATAATAATAATTTATTTCATACTCCACTACTTCATTGTGGAGTATGAAATAAATTATTACTTCATACTTCATTGCTTCCAGAATTAATTTCATATTCTCATATGTCTCCTTCATGTGGACAGCATGGCCTAGAGGAATTGAAGAAAGAGCATTGCCATTTGTAGAGCAAAACAGCTTTTAAACTTAGCTTTGATGAGTCTATGAATAGCCTCCAGTCCTGTGGGTTGTGCTTCACATTCAAAGCTGTCATCAAATCATTACATCACACCAGGCAACAAAGTTGTTTTCACTTTTAAAATATGGAGTTAAAGCATTCTGCCTGCTCCTGTACACGGACACCTTGACATTTGATTGCAGAAGATTCCATTGTTAGAGCCTTGATCCCAGAAGCTCTGCTTTATCTTTCAATAGATCTAGGTTTTGAATCAGATCACTTAGTTCACCTCAAATGATCTTGTGTGACTCAGGTTCTGGCACAAAATCAGGATCCTGTGATGTTGAAGGCCCAGGTTGACCACCATTCCTCACACTGTCTCCATCTTCATCAGACTCCAAAGTATACTCTTCTGGAGGGTAAGGTACAGGCAGACCATCCCCATGTGCCACTGGTCGGACAGTTGACAGGATGTTGGGGTATTCCACAGTTTACTTCCTTTTTTTTTTTTTTTTTTTTGACATGCCATTCTGAGGAGGCACCATGCAGAAATAAGTCATTTACATGATTTGAGGACTCCCTCCAAATCATTGGGATGGCAAAAAGGCATTCAATATCCTTTGTTATTCAACCATCCACGGAGATTTACAGCATTTGTTTCAACAAATATGTAAGGTGCCCAGGGTTTGTCTTCATCCCCTACCTTACAGCCAAAATAATGGTAGTAGGCTGCCTTCACAAGTGGAGTCAATTGGCATTTCTGAGTGGAAAATGTCACATCACCACATACATATAAAAATTGTTAACACATTTACGTGGCATCCTGGCTTTTTACGTAATTTTTGTCCATAAACCTGAAAAAAAAAAAAAAAAAAGAGATAAACATTATTTGCAAGGTAAATGATACACAGAAATATATATATATATATATATATATATATATATATATATATATATAAAAACCCCATGGCATATTGGTTCCTGTTTCAGTGTTACCAACCTATCTTTTCAGTGTTACCAACCTCTAGACTTCAAAATTCCCTAGTATTCGCCAATATTCCCCTAAATCATAGGAGGGGCTATATTATGGAACAGAGAGCATACTAAGAGTTTTAAATGTTATATTTGTTTTTCTCATGCTGAAATTAAGAAGAACTGACTATTTTCAAGCTAGAAACCTTTTTGGTGTTGATCAGTGAATTATCAATTAAAATCAAATAATCAATAAATATTAAAAACAAAAATGGCCATCACTTTTCATGAACTAATGTGGTGAGTGGAACCCCACTCACCACATTAGTTCATGAGGTTTACCTCTTTTATTATAAAATTTCTTAAATCCCATCCAGTATTAATAGTGGTAAACAGTGCAAGGTAACAACATAAAGTGTCAACCATAAAAAAAAAAAAAAAAAATCTATCTCATCTCTCCATCCCTTCTAATAATTTGTATAATGCTTTCTTCAAATTATTAAAATTATTCAGACTATCCACTTCTACAGGACCAGATGGGAGTGCTTCCCAACAACCACTTACTTTCTTGGCGCAATATGATCACCGTTGTCAATGCGCCAATAAACAACAAAACAACCAACCAACCTTACTTTCTAGCTGAAAGCAAGTTTTTGTACATCCATCCTGCAGCAGTCCTGTTTCATTTTATGTCCCCTTATTTGTGTTGCCTCAGCAAGGATGCCAGCAGTTACTGTACCAATCCATTTAAAGCCTTGAACACTTCAATTAGGTTTACTCGTAGGTGTCTGGTTTACAAGCACTTCAATTTGCTTTTCGTGGTTGGAGTATCCTCTTGTATGCTTTACTACAACCCCACACTAATACCACAGGAACACTTTTAACCTACACAAATCTGGCCTTTACAGAGTGTTGTTTTCACTACATTGCTTGATGTTCTGTTGGGGGGAACCCTAGAGCCGCATTACAATTAACACTATTTTAAACAATTCCAGAACTAGTGGTCATAAATTGAAATTACAGGGCTTGAAGTTTAGATTAGATTGTAGGAAGTTTTCTTTTAGCCAGCAAGTCATTGATGGCCGGAACAAGTTGCCCTTGCAGATAGTTGAGGCTGACAGTTTGAATAATTCAAAGGTCTGCTGGATACTCCCTCTGTGAAGAGGGAAGCATATAATTTGTATATTCTTATCTACTTGGGTAGGTTTTTTTTGCCAGTGCAGCAAAAGCCTGTGGCTTTCTTGCACTATATGGCGAATACTATTACTGTTACTAATCTTGTTACTTTTCTCTGCATGTGATCCTGCAGTTCTGCATTCTCCTTAATGTCACACCCCCAGACTTATATGCAGTATTGAAGGTGTGGCCTAACCACCACTTTATACAATGGTATAGTATCCCCCCCCCCAATCCCTGCTACCAAAATTTCTGTATATCATTGAGAAAACCCCATGAGCTAGCCTAGCAGCCTGTGTACTGCTTAGAGAACTTAGTGTCAGACTGTACAATTACCTCCCAGGTCTCTGCCACCTTGAGTGTGGTGTACCACCCAGTTGGTATCAGAGGTGTATTGCTAAAAAAAATAGTACCGGAACGCTCATTGATTAACTACAAATAGTTACCTATGCTTTTTTCATTTGCAAAAATAAATAAGTCAAAGATTAGAATATTTGTTCAGTATTTATTTATTTAAAAATAACTAAATGCACAAGGCATAAGACGTTAAGAGTTTAATATCTATATAATATCGGTGTAAATACACCATAGATAACTCTTTAGAAACTAAGATAGTGGTGTGGGAGGCATCATTTGCTCTGTTTCTCATATTGTGCTCTTCCTTCATAACGAGTTGCCATGGTATTGCACTACCTTGAATAAATAATGCTTCACTAATAGAGAAGACTATTGTTACTTATTCTCAGTGAGTACCACCACCCAGATGGCACCGTTTCAAAGCTATTGGTCTATCATCAGTGGGTGGGCAGGTACCCTGGTATTGCAGACATGGGAACTCGTGAAGGAAGAGCACGAGTTACCATGTGAAATATGAGAAACAAAGCAAATGATGCTCTGTTTCCACACTACCATTGTAGTGTGGAAACAGAGCATCATTTGCTCTGTTTCCTCCCACACTACCATTGTAGTTCCTTAAGAGTTATCTATGGTGTGGTGTATTTACACAGATATTTTATAGATATTAAACTCTTAATGTATTATGCCTTGTGCATTTAGTTATTTTTAAATATTATCATATAAACCTTTTGGCATCTCTCATATTGTGTGATTATCTTCATAACTGGGTTGTCATGTCTGCAATACCAGGGTACCTGCCCACCCACCAGTGATAGGCCAATAGCTTTGAAATGGTGCTGTCTGGGTGGTGGTACTGAGAATAAGTAACAATAGTCTCCTCTATTAGTGAAGCGTTACTTATTTGAGGTAGTGCAATACCATGGAAACTCGTAAAGGAAGAGCACAATATGAGAAACAGAGCAAATGATGCCTCCCACATTACCATCGTAGTTTCTTAAGGGTTATCTATGGTGTATTTACACTGATATTATATAGTATTTATAACTATTAAATAAAAATTTCAAAAATAAAAAAACAAAAACAAAAAATTTAAAAAATCAGAAAAGAAAAAAAAAGAAAAAAAAAAAACTCCAAAATAATATAAAAAACACTGTTCAGAAGAATCATAGAAATTACCATACAGGATCAATTACGTATTCTTGTGTGACTGCCCTTTTTGTTTGTTGGTCAACAGCAGAACGATGAGACTGCAAACAAGTTTGGACATAAATTTTGAATCCATAATTCTAATGGTGGACCGTGTAGCTTAATAAACAACAAATATTTAGGAAAAAATACCGGAACGACGTTCCGGTGCATTCTGGCCTGAATACACCACTGGTTGGTATGTTATTCTGGGATTACTGTTACCCATATACACACTACCTTGCATTTATCAATGTTAAACTTTAATTTTCACTTTTTGGCTTATGTGCCTAATTTCTCTAGCTCTTTTACCTTGTTAACATTTGTATCATCTGCAGAATTGGAAAATATTAATATGCATTCAACAATATCATTAATAATTATTGAAAACAGTAACGAGCTTAGAATCCTGATATAACTCCCCCATAACATTAATAGAAGAAAAACAGTGCCCATTAAAAATCACTCTGTTGTCTGCTATTAAACCACCCCTTAAGCCATAATAGTAACTTTCCATTAATGTTACACTGCTGCCCGGGCTAGCCAGGTGGGTAAAGTGCCTGCTTGGCAACCCACAGGTCACGGGTTCGAATCTCGCCTTGGGCTTGGATCAGAGTAAAATGCAAAAACTTTGGGAGGTGCATTATGGCCACAGAAGCTGATGTGCCAACAACTAACAAAAAAAAAAAAAAAAAATGCTATACTGTTCCAACTTGTACAGCATTCTTTCATGTGAGGCTTAAAAGAAAGGCTTAAGTTTGGCAAATTACAGTGTCTGGAGACTAGGCACCTGCAAAGTGATCTGATTGAGGTGTATAAGGTCTTGAATGATTTGAGCATGCATCACTGCTGATGGGATTCTTCCTCTTGCTCAGAATAATTGCCTGAGGGGACATAAATTCAAATTGAGGAAAGACAGTTGTAGGATAGATGTGCAGTAGTTTGCCTTTAGCCAGTGGGGTTGATTGCTGGAAGAAACTTCCATCTGTCGTAGAAGTTGATAGCTTAAATAGATTGAAGGCCAGAACTAGACAAACATTTATAGCAAGTGAATGAGTGAAATAAGAAGGGTTTTTGTTTGTTTTTGTTGGCTGATGCTGTATAAGCTTGCTTTCTTGCATCATTTTGCTAATGCTAATGTGGAACAGTTTCAAAAACTTTTGAAATCTAACTATATAATGTGAAAATTTGATTTTTGTATCCAATTCCTTTGTTACTGCATTGCAGTATCCATTCAGATTGGTCAGACAAGATCACCCCTTAATAAATCCATGTTGTGGTTGCCATATAACTGCATTCCTGTTTTGATGTTTCTGCATGCCTTCTTTAACTGGTGAGTTCATTATTTTCTGTGGAACAGAAGTCAAGCTTATAGGTCTGTGATGCATAGGAAACTCTTTTGAATTCAAGAATGCTCTCATAATAATTGGTACCAAAGGTTTTCTTACTTCTATTGTTGCTGCTTTTAATATAATTTGATATTCTTCCAGCCCCAGGTGCCTTTTTTTTTTTTTTTTTACTTTTAGCTTCAACAGTTTCACTTTCTTTTCAGTTATTACAAATTCATATAGCTGCTAAGTTATAAATTGGTATTCTTCTGGTTTTATCATCTCTAAATATTTCTTCACACATGAATGTAGATACAAAATATTTATTCAGTTTGTCGCAATCTGAACAGGATCATCAGAAGTTATGCCATTCATATCCATTTGGACAATGTTTCATTCCTTTCCTTCTTGCTAACATAAGCAAAGAATTTCTATTTCTTTTCTTTGCATTGTTATCCAAGGACTTTTCATAATCTACCTTTGCTTGCCTAATGGTTTGGTTGCAGGCTAGTTTGTTCCTATTGTAGGTTTCTGAGTTCCTAGTTAATTTATAATCATACCATGCATTTTTTTTTTTCTCTGTCACTAGTCTCATCAGTCATCCATTTAGGTCTAAACCAGTACAATATCTCCTAGTTGGCATAAAAAAGCTTAGTAGATTTTTTGTTTATTTTACTGAATGCCTCCCATTTTGAATTGCAGTTGGTAACATCATTTGGTTCCCACTGATAAGAATTTAAAAGCTGTATATATAAGTCACTTTTACAAAAGCAAATCTCTTTACTCTTGACAATAATTATGTCTTTCAAGTAAATTCAACATCAGTATATTTTAATCACTGCCAAAGAAATTCTAAATCAGTATATTTTAATCACTGCCAAAGAAATTCTAAATCAGTATATTTTAATTACTGCCAAAGAAATTCCACATCAGTATGTTTTAACCAATGCAGAAGAAATTCCACATCAATATATTTTAATCACTAACAGAAGTCCTATCTAATCTCATCCACCTAGAGGATTAGATAGACTTCTGTCAACCCCATATCTAAAAACTTCATTTGTAAATGGGGCTGCAGAACATTTCTCTTCATCAGCAATCTTCACAGGACCCTGAACGGTAATAACATTCATATCTAGTGGACCAATGTGATTCATCCCTTCCCTTCTATTTTTAACAAATTCCAAAAAATTCTAATTTGCTTTCCAACTGTTATTGTTTAATTGTTCATTGTTAGGCATATTAGAATGTATGTGTGATTACAATTGTCTTCAGCACAGCCATCTATCTGTATGTCTGTCCAATTGCGCATAATTCTACTCCTAGTAGAGTTATTATATGCAATTTTATGAAAATCCATCTACCTAGTGGAAGATTTTCATAAGATTTTATATTTAGTCATTTTAGAATGATTTGTTGAGCCATCCCAAGATGGTTTGACAAATCATACTAAATAATACAAACCAATAGAAACATGGTAATTATTATTTCAGTGTTTGTCCAACTGCATGTAAGAACTGAACTCTCAGTGGATGGATATTCATGAAATATTTTATTTGGTTCTTTTAGGACAATTTATTGAGCCTTCACAAATTTCATTAGTGAAACTGTGAAGACTCATAGAAATCCAGCAATTATTATAGTTTTTTGTACATTAGCATTAGTAGAGGCATACAATGCAAGAAAGCAACCTTATGCAGCATCAGCCAAAAAAAACCCTCCCATTTCACCTCTCCGTTCATTCCAAATGCCTGTACAGCTCAGCTTTAAATTTATTTAGGCTATCAACTTCCACAACAAAAGATGGAAGTCTGTTCCAACTACCTGCTGGCTGAAGGCAAATTTCCGCACATCTGTTCTACAACTGTCTTTCTTAATTTGAAACTGTGCCCCCTCAGGTTCTTAATCTGAGCAAGAATCTATGCCTGGGAGTAGGCACCTCGCAGGTGCCTACTCCCAGGTGCTGCAATTTGCAGAACTTAAGCCTTTCTTGGTAAGAGCACCCCTTTGTTCCCCTCACCAGTCTTGCCCTTCTTTGTACTTGTTCTAGCAACTCTACATCCTTCCTAAAATGAGGCTTCCAGACCTGTACACAGTTCTCTAGGTATGCACCTCTGTCGCCAGGTGGGAAGGAGCAGCAGTGCGTAGCACACGCTTCTTGATTAGACCGAGGTTCGAGCCCGTCACCACTAAATATGGAGGATGCGGAAAGATCAGGGAATGACCACCGCATATCCCGGAGCAATATGGCCTTAGTTGCTAATGCTCCTAAAAACCAAATAACAAACAAACAAACAAACAGTACTCTAGGTGTGGCTTGACCATTGCCATGTATAATGGTATAATCAACTCTCTGTCCCTGCTAGCAAAATTCCTATATATCAGGAGTGACCTACTTAATTTGTGATGTGATCTACTTTTTTCCTTCAAAATATACAGTGATCTACCATCTCAAAAATTACATTGCACAAATCGGGGGATGACTGTATATTTAAAATTAGTTGTGTTCGACCAAAATTAATTAAATCTGCGATTGACTGGTAGATCGCCATCGACTTGTTGGCCACCCCTGCTATATATCATCGACAAGACTCCATAACCTGCCCTGGCAGCGTGTCTGCACTCTCAGCAAACTTCATATTTGACTGTACAATTACCCCCAGGTCTTTTTCACTTTCCACTTCCCTGCATGTAGTACCACACAGTTGGTATGTTTCTCTTCGGTTATTGCTACCAACATGCAGTACTTTTGCACTTGTCAATGTTAAACTTCAGTTGACACTTCTCAGCCCATTTGCCCAACTTATCTAGATCCATTTGGAAGAGCATACTGTCGTTAACAACCCTGCCAACCTTTGTATCATCTGCAAACTTGGACATTAAACATGATATACCTTCATCAATATCATTGATAAATATACAAAACAACAATGGTCCCAACACCAAACCCTGGGGAACTCCACTAATAACATTTGTCCACAAAGAGCAGTGTCCATTGATTACCACTCTCTGTCGTCTCCCACTCTGCAGCCTCCTCAACCATCCCTTTATCCATTGTAGCAACTTACCCTTAATGCCATACCTCTCCAATTTGTACAGCAGTCTTCCATGTGCAACAGTATTAAAAGCTTTCCTGAAATCCAAGTATATGATATCAAAATTATATTTTGCATCCAGTTCCTTTGTGACCACATCATAGTACCCACTCAAATTTGTCAGACAAGACTTACCCTTAACAGATCTATGCTGTGTCTGAATTATTGCTGCAGTCTTGACTTGATGATCCTGCAATGCATCTTTAACCAGTGACTCCATTATTTTACATGGAACAGAAGTTAAAGTAACTGGTCTGTAATTACTTGTGTCACCCTTCGATCCCCCTTTGTGAATTGGGGATACATTTGTATATTTCCAGTCCTTGGGGACCTCTCCTCTGTCCAAGGATGCTCTCATAATTATGGCTAAGGGTTTGCTTGCTTCCTTTGCCGCCTCCTTTAATATAACTGGATAGATCCCATCCACCCCAGGTGCCTTTCTTATGTTTAACTTCAAAAATTTTTCCTCCACTTTTCTCTCAGTTATTACAAAATCATTAAGCACCCTGCTACAATTTGATAACCTTCTGCATTTTCAAATGTTAATTCCTCATATGTGAATGTGGATGCAAAATAATCATTGTTTTTTTGCTATCTGAGCTCTCTGAGGATCATCACCAGTCGAACCATTGATATCAAGTGGACCAATCAGATTCATCCTATTCCTTTTAGAGTTTATATAAGTAAAATCTTTGCTGTTTTTCTTAGCATCCTTGAAGCAAAGAAATTTGAAGCAAAGAAAAAACAGCAAAGAAATCCTTGCTGTTTTTCTTAGCATCCTTCGCCTGCCTAACCTCCTTTGTGACTTGATTATAGACTAGTTTATACCTGCCATAGGCTTTTTTGCAATGTTGACTTGTACTTGTTAATTAAATCTGCAGACCTCATACTCTTAAGGTCATTAGTGTCAACATGTACAACAATATCACCTTTTATGCCCTCAAACGATGATATCTACTCTACAATGTCATCGAAATTTTGCCCCTGGCAGACATAACCTGGTCTTGTTCCATCTATCCTTTTTGCATAATATATTCCTCCATCTCCCTGACAATAGAGTCACCAACAATAACTAACTCCTGTGGGACCAGCGTATTCTGCCTTGGAGATTGCTAATGTGTTGCCTGATGCCCAGGAGTTTAGCTCTGGCATTGAGTTGGGCATCTGAGAGCTTGATGGGCACCTCATATTAATTTCTTCGAGGGCATCTATTCTACACCTCAAGCTCTCGTACACCCCGATTAGAACGCTGAGTTGACGTCTAATTTCTAGACACTCTGCACCTGGCACACCAATGACATCCTCCTTCGCTAGATCATGTTCTGTTCCAGAGAGTTCAGCAAACATTTCATAAGTTGCACATTTTTTTTTAGGCTGTGATGCGTTGGAGAATCGCCCCCCCCCCCTCAGTTCTCCCTCGAGTCACAGCACTCCTGCCACTTTGTGCCCATTGCTTTGCTGCTCTAGTCTTGGGCATGATATTTTAAATTAATAAGATTGATAAATTTAATTAATTAATTGTCGGTACTATGCTATCTATTAGAATCCTAAATGTAGTGATGTGTATTACACTGTATATTTTTATGTTTAAAAATATGAATTCCCTACCACTCTATACAAAAACAATGGCTGCAAGATTCGAACGAAACAACGGTTTTACCTATATTAAGTAGCAATCTACAAGAACTCTTATCTAAAATAAAAATAACCACCGTAACCAGAACTATAAGGCTACTTATAAAGTACAATATAAAATAACAATTAGGTAAATAAAATGACAAACACTTATTGCTTTTTCGGTGCCTGTAATTCACTGCTGTAATTTTTAAAGAGTCATCGCCCTCTCCTATGGACCATAGAAGTGCAAATATATCCCCAATCCATAAAGGGGGATCAAAGGGTGGCATGAGCAATTACATTTACTGTTGCACATAAGGCTGCTGTATAAATTGGAGCAATATGACATTAAGGGCAAGTTACTTCTATAGATAAAGGGATGGTTAAGTGGAAGAAGACAGTGGTTATCAATGGGTACTGCTCTTCATGGACTAATTTTATCAGTGGAGTTCTTCAGGGTTTAGTGCTGTGTCCATTGTTTTCAATATTTATCAATGATATTGATTAAGGTATATCAGGCATAATGTCTAAGTTTGTAGGTAATACAAAGTTTGGCTCGGTGGTTAATGACG
Organism: Mastigoproctus giganteus; assembly: GCF_048544385.1. Lineage (NCBI taxonomy): Eukaryota > Metazoa > Arthropoda > Arachnida > Uropygi > Thelyphonidae > Mastigoproctus > Mastigoproctus giganteus. Next base: position 8,643,417 of record NC_143584.1, read on the forward strand.
ATCTTCAGGATGAGCTACTGCAACATGATCTATGAAAATTGGGTTGCTGTGCTGAGAAATGGCAGTTGAAGTTTAATGTTGACAAATGCAAGGTACTGCACATGGATAACAGTAACCCCAGAGTAACTTATCAGCTGTGTGGTACTACACTCATGGTAGTGAAGAATGAAAAAGACCTGGGGGTAATTGTGCAGTCAGACATTAAACTTGATATAAGTTCACTAAAAATATTAGTCCATGAAAACTAACTTGCCACTAATGCTACACTGTTCAAATTTGTATAGCAAGGTCAAAAGTTTACTTTATGATGCCAAAACCATTTTCTGCATCTAGTTCCCCTGTTACTGAGTTATAGTACCTAATCAGACATAATTCTCTGAGCAGTGCAGACACGTTGCCAGGACAACTCAGAGTTTTGTCAATGATATACAGAAACTTTGCTAGCAGGAAGGAGGTGATTATCTCTTTATATAAGGCCATGGTTAGGCTGTATCTTGAATACTGTATACAGGTCTGGAGGCCTCACTTTAGGAAGGATGTAGATCTGCTGGAACGGGTGCAGAGAAGTGCAACCAGATTGGTGAAGGGAACAAAATGGTGCTCTTACCTAGAAAGGCTTCAGTTCTGCAAATTTCAGCATCTCAAGACCAGGCACCTGTGGGTAGATCTGATTGATATATTTAAGGCCATGAATGGATATAAACACTGTCATGGGAAGAGATTTTGTTTTTTAAAGGTGGCTAAAATGAATTTAAACAGTTTTTAAATTCCTTTTAGTGGAACCAGCTATGATGTTAACAACTGTAAATTCTAAATGGGAAGTAATTGTTGAAGCTACAGTACTAAGTTTTTTTATACCAAGGTTGTGTGGTTCAAGATTTAGGCCCGAATGGATGTCAAATCAACTGACGAGATTAGTGCCAGAAATGAAAAATGCATGGATGATTATAAATTATCTTGTGACAGAGAAACATACAGTGGGTATAAACTAGTCTGCAATCAAGTAACTAAGGGGGTTAGCGAAACCAAGCAGGTGATGAGAAGTCTTATGGCTAAAAATGCAAAGAAAAGTAGTAAATAATTTTTGCCTATGTTAACACTAGAACTGCATTTGTCTGATATATATGAATGGCATAACTTTTGATTATCCTGTTCAGGTTAGTGGAAAACAAAATAAATATTTTGTGTGTACATTTATATTTGAAGTTTTTAGGGATGGTGATACCAGAAACATACCAGTATAACTGAGAGCTAAATGATTTTGTGATAACTGAGAAGAGAGTGGAAGAGAAATTGCTGCAGCTAAAAGTGAATAAGGCATCTGGAGTTGACAGAATCATTAATAGGTGCCACAAAAGACTTAAGCAAACCTTTAGCCATAATTATGAGAGCATCCTTGGGTTTAGGGGTGATCTCTACAGAGGGACATGTACAAATATCTCCCTTTTTCATAAAGGAGATAAAAGGGAAAAGTGAATAATTGCAGATTTATAAGCTTGACTTCGGTTTCAGGGTAAAATAATGGAGTTAATTAAAAAATTAATTCAGGATTGTGGACCAGAATGTAGTTATGTGGCAATTGCAGAGTGGATTGATTAGTGGTAACCTTTCTGACCAGTCTGATTAGGTACTATAACTCAGTAACAGGGGAACTAGATGCAGAAAATGGTTTTGGCATCATAAAGTAAACTTTTGACCTTGCTATACAAATTTGAACAGTGTAGCATTAGTGGCAAGTTAGTTTTCATGGACTAATATTTTTAGTGAACTTATCAAGTTTAATGTCTAAGTTTGATGATTATGCAAATGTTGGCTGTGTATGCTACTGTAGCCCACATAATCGAAGTTTTACCTAGAGGAACTAGGCATATGGGTTGAGAAATGGCAGTTGAGGATTAAAATTTTAATTGCAATTAAAATGCAAGGTACTGCATTTGAGTGGCAGTAATTTTACATCACAACATTAAATTTTCTGAACTGTGTAAAGAGGCTGCCAGGACGGTGAATTGGATTTTGGAAGTGATATACAGTAATTTTTTCCCACAGTGATGAGGTAATTTTTCCATTTTATAAAGCAATGGTTTAGCCACACCTTGAATACCACATACAGATCTGGAAACCTTATTTTAGATAGGATATAGATCTATTGGAGCACACGCAGAGAAGAGCAACAACATTAATCAGTGGCCCAAATGGCTGCTGTTATTAAGAAAGACTTAATTTCTGTAAATTGCTGTGTTTGTAAATGAGGCACCTGCAAGGAAACTTGATTGAAGTGCTCAGGGCTTTAAATGGATTGACTTAACTATGTGATAATGCCATCTGTATTACTTAGTGTTAGCATTAGTTGAGGCATATGATGCAAGAAAGCAAGCTTATACAGCATCAGCCAAAAAAAAAAAAAAAAAAACCCTTTCCCATTTCACCCATCCAGTCACTCCAAATGTTTGTCTAGTTCAGCCTTAAATTTATTTAAGCTATCAACTTCCACAACAACAGATGAAAGTCTGTTCCAGCAATCAACTACCTGCTGGCTAAAGGCAAATCTATTCTACAACTGTCTTTCCTCAGTTTGAATCTGTGTTCCCTCAGGTTCTTAATCTGAGTAAGCGGAAGTATCTCATCATCATTGAGCCTGCTCAAACCATTCAAGGCCTCATACACCTCAATCAGATAACCTCATAGATGCCTAGTCTCCAGATGTTGCAAATTGCAGAACTTAATCCTTTCTTCGTAAGTGCACCCCTTTGTTCTTCTCCACAATCTTGTTGCCCTTCTCTGTACTCATTCTAGCAACTCTACATCCTTCCTAAAATGAGGCCTCCAGACCTGTATACAGTACTCAAGATGTGGCCTGACCATTGCCTTATACAAAGGGAATAACACCTTGTCTCTGCGAGCAAAATTCCTATATATCATTGGCAAAACTCCATGACCTGCCCTGGCAGCCCATCTGCACTGCTCAGAGAACTTCATATCTGACTGCATAATTATCCCCAGTTTTTTTTCATTCTCCACCTCCCTGAGTGTAGTACCACACAGTTGGTACGTTTCTCTTGGGTTACTGCTACCCATATGGCATACTTTGCATTTGTCAATGTTAAACTTCAGTTGCCACTTCTTGGCCCATCTGCCTAACTTTTCTAGATCCTGTTGCAGTATCATATTGTCTTTACTGTTATTAACAACCCTCCAACCTTTGAATCATTTGCAAATTTGGACATTAAGCCTGATATACCTTCATCGATATCAATAATAAATACACAAAACAACAATGTGCCTAGCACCGAACCCTGGGGGACTCTGCTAATAACATTAGTCCACAAAGAGCAGTGTCCATTTATTACCACTCTCTGCCGTCTCCCACTCAACCATCCTTTTATCCATTACAGTAACTTGCCCTTAATGCCATACCGCTCCAATTTGTACAGCAGTCTTTCATGCACAACAGTATTAAAAGCTTTCCTGAAATCCAAGTATATGATATCAAAATTATTTTTTGCATCCATTTCCTTTGTGATGACATAGTATCCAATCAAATTGGTCAGACAAGACTTCCCAACAAACCTATGCTGTGTCTGAGCTATTACTGCTGTCTTGTCTGGTGATTCTGTATCACCTCTTTAACCAGTGACTCCATTATTTTCCCCAGAACAGAAGTTAACCTAACAGGTCTATAATTATTTGTGTCACCCTCTGAACCCCCTTTGTGAATTGGGGATACATTTGCACATCTCCAGTCCATGGGGAGCTCCCCTGACTCTAAGGATGCCATTACCGCTCCAATAATAATTGGAGCAGTATGGAGCAATATTAAACTCTCATAATTATGGCCAAGGGTTTGCTTACTTCCCTTGCTGCCTCCGTTACAACTGGATAGATTCCATCTGCCTCAGGTGCCTTTTTAATGTGTAACTTCAACAATTTCTCCTCCACTTTTCTCTCAGTTATTACAAAATCACTTTGCTCCCTGTTAGTTTGATAAACTTCTGGCATTTACCTCCTTGAATAACTCCTCATGTGTGACTGTAGATGCAACATACTCATTCAGTTTATCAGTTATTTGAGCAGCATCATCAATTGTTGTTTGTTTGTTTGTTATTTTGGTTTTTAGGAGCATTAACAACTAAGGCCATATTGCCCCGGGATATGCGGTGGTCATTCCCTGACCTCTCCGCATCCTCCGTATTTGGTGGTGACGGGCTTGAACCCCAGTCTAATCAAGAAGCATGTGCAACGCACTGCTGCGCCTTCCCACCTGGCTACGGAGGCGCCACATCATCAATTGTCAAACCATCTATGTTAAGTGGACCAATCTGATTCATCCCCTTCCATCTAGAGTTTTTATAAGTAAAGAATTCTTTGCATCTTTTGCCAAAGATTTCTCATAACCTGTCTTCACCTGCCTAACCTCCTTTGTAACTTGATTACAGACACTCTTATATAAGATTACTTATAAGATTTCTTTTCTTTATCAGGGCTCTGATAAAGAAAATAAATTTATATAGTATTTTCAGTCTGTGTCTATCAGTTATTTCTGGCATTTTTTGTGCAAGTGTATCAAATTTCTGTCTAATTGGTTAGCATTACTAAAACATAAATTAAATTCTTTTTTTTATTCCATCATTTGGACTAGCTGTTCTCTTCTCAACATTTCTAGGATTGTATTTGGCATGTGTTTCTAAGCAAGTTTCATTGTATGGTGTACTTCAGATCTGTGCAGTTGGATAATCAGTTTCTTCCATGGCCATTAACTGTATATGATTTTAGGCAGCTCTGATTTCCAAACTAAGGTTCTGTTCTTTCACCCATTTATTTTTCTTCCTGTATCAGTGATCTTCTCTCATTGACTGGAATCCCAAACAGTAGTTTTGTCAATGATAGTATGCTACTTTCCAGTTTGACCAGCTGTGCTCTTTACAAATGGCTACAACCTCTCAAACATCTACTACCTGTTCGTGGAATGCTGATGTTCAGCTAATTCTCTCGTGGGGAGAAGAATGCTTAGTTAATATCAATCTTTCTAAAATTAGTGCTGTCTTATTTCTTACAAAAAAAAAAAAAATCTGCACTATACACATCTTTAGCTATACTCAGATTTCTAGCCACGAACACATGTCACTCTTTGTTGATACTTTACTGGGGTTTAATCCTGAATTCTAACCTTTGCTGACATAAGTATATCACAAATATGCATTTTCTGTATAAAAAGAAATTTGGCTTTCTCATTCACCATAGGTTAGAGTGACCAGATGTCCTAGTTTTCTGGATTGATTTTTCAGTGTTTTGTCCCAGTGACCTGATTTTTTTTTTTTTTTTTCTCTCCACGATGCATAATTGTCTCGGTTGTTGGAAACTTTAAATACACGGTATCCAGGCTAGAGGTATCCAAAAATACACACATATATCTTAGCATCTATAAGTTGTATTAAAATAATTTTTTTGTTATTATGCAGAGTAACTCACCAAGTTTTTATGAATGTTAGTAAAGTTCAATGTGGACATTGAACTTTACTAACAAGCTACTGTCAAGCTACTAAGTTTTGTAGCTTGACAGATGTCAAAACAATACTCGAACTCTTGCCAAGTGTTTTCCAGCCTCTGAGGCATTATTAGAGCAACCGCTTCGATGATATGCCGTTTTTCAAATCATCCAAATCCCGAACTTTTCTCTGGTACACAGTCTTTAATAAAAACCCATGAAAAAAAATCCAATGGAGTTATGACACAGCATATCGTTGAAACAGTTGCTCTAATAACGCCTCAGAAGTTTGGTAAACACTTGGCAAGAGCCCGAGTATCGTTTTGACCTGTCAAGCTACAAAAGGTGCCCACATTGAACTTTACTAACCTTCATAAAAACTTGGTGAGTAGTTACTCTGTATAATAACAAAAAATTACTTTAATACACCTTATAGATGCTGAGATGTATTTTTGGATACCTCTAGCCTGGACACCCTGTATAATGGTTTATTCAACAGTTTATCATTTCCATTTGTACAAATTTATTTTCTGTCTAAAACTGGATTTAACAAATACACCGCAGTAGCTGAGTGGTCAATTGAAAGGGTACAGTAATACACGTTTGAGTTCACTGCGGCTTTTGACTGCCAAATATGGTGCTGTCTTTATCTTGTAAACTTCTCTTATGCTATGTGGCCATCTCAGAGTATGAATAGAATATTTATTTTTAATGGCTACTATAATCAAGTCATAAAATGTGAGAGCACAGTAGTAAACATGTTGGAATTGACCTTAGTTCTAGCCTAAGAGACCACTAAATATGGTAGTGATGTTCTCGTTTTTTCTCTATCTTGTTCTTTCACTCTTCTGATGGTTGTATTTCTGTTTATACTCTAGGTGACAGTCCTAGAGTATAAACAGAAATGCAACTTTATAAACACCATTTGCATTTCTCTGCATAATGCAGTATAGTGAGGAGCTGAGAGATTATCTGTTTTTGCATTGTTCCTTGTAAAACATTGTCATACTTTGCAAACTATGCATCATGCATTGATCAGTTGAGAGAATTTTTTTCTTTATATATAAGATATTGATGCATTCAAGAACGCATCAGTTTTATACCAAGTGATCAATAAATTATTAAAATTTTTTGAAGTATCAAAGGCATTTTTATTTTGCAGAAGAAAAGCTGCTACAATTCACTGTAACCTTCTTAGGCATATTTACATATACACTTTAGAGTGATGTGGGATGTGTCCACTCGTGGAGATGGATGGTCATAATTTTTTGGCTCATGAGTGTATATATGCATATGTGCCTCCTGTTTTCACCATGTCCATTTGTCTGCATGTAATAGAGAAATTCTCAATGAACAGACTGTAATGAAATTTTATATTTGGACATTTTAAAAATATTTGTCAAGCCATTCCAAATTTAATTAAAATCAGGCTAATATAAATCTGGCAATTAATATTTCTTTTTTCCATACATGTTGTATAGCAGTTGTGGCCAACAAGTTTATTGCGATCTACCAGTCGATCGTGGCTTTAATTTTGGTCAATCACAATGAATTTTAAATATATATAAAAAATAGATTAGTAAAAATCTAAATATTATTATTATGTGCCCACTGCATATGCTTATTAAATTCCGTTGAACCACATGACCACTCTTGTCGCCGCGCAGCTGCTAGGCTTGTCTTGTGAAAATTCACGCAGTTACGTTGTGGAGAGCATAGTGTGTGTCGAATTCTTATTTAGCTTACTTAATATTAATAACTGGACAGTACTTTTACGTTAATTTAATACCCTTTGATTTAAAATGAATACTACAAAAAAGAGTAAAACGTATCATTTTTATCAAGAGTGGGAACTAGAATACTTTTTTGTAATGATGAAAGAAAAATGTTTGATTTGCAATGCTTCCATGGCTATACCCAAAAAAGGAAATTTAGAAAGGCACTTCAAAGCACTCTATGATAAATGCCAATCGGATTTTCTGCCTAATAGGGACCTTCAAAGAACTTAAATCCAGATTATTCGCACAACAAAATTTCTTCGTGACACCAATTTACAATCTAAAGCAGTAACTGTAGCATCATTTAAAGTGGGTAGTTTCTTGCAAAAAAATGCAAACCATTTTCTCATGGTCAATTCATCAAAGATGCATATTTAGAACAAAAATGAAATTAAAAGTGCTCTTCAAGATCTGCAATTATCTCTAAATACTGTGATGCGACTCATTGAAAAAAATGAGTAAAAATGTGAGCCAACAATTGCATGCTGATATTACTAATTGTGTGTCCTTTTCTTTACAACTGGATGAATCTACAGACGTCAGTGATACAGCTCAATTGTTCGTTTTTATTCATATGGTTTTCGATGATTCTGCCACTAGAGAAGAACTGCTGGGTATAGTTTCATTAAAAGAAAGAACTAGAGGTCTTGATATATATTTAATGCACTCAAATTTTATTGAAAAAAATTAAATTACCACTATCTAAGCTCGTATCAGTAACAACAGATGGAACTAAAAAGCAACGACAGGGCATCTTAACGAATTCATCGCATTGTGCCAAAAGGATGACGAATTCACAGATTTTTTGAGTTACCACTGTATCATCCACCAACAACTGTTAACCAACAAAAGATTAAATACTAAAAGTGTTATGGACTGCTTTCGAAATTGTGAATTCCATCAGAGGACAATCTCTTCAAAGGAGACTTTTCACAACGCAACTCGATGAAAATGAACCAGATCTGATATTACATACAGGTGTGAGGTGGCTGAGTCAGAGTAAGTTTCTACAGATTTCGAAATTTGCTGAATGAAATTAAAAAGTTATTGATCAAAGGGGAGATGATTATCAGCAGCTACAAGATACGGAGTGGTTGTGCGATTTGGCTTTTTTGGCAGATTTTACCAGTAAATTAAGTGATCTGAATTTGGAATTACAAAGAAAAAATTAAAATGTGGGTGACATGATTAGTAGTATTTCTGCATATAAATGTCAATTTTTGGCAATGGCTAAGGATCTCAAAAAAAAAAAAAATTCGATCATTTTGCAAATATGCAAGATCATTTGCAAAAATATCCTATTTTTGAATTTAGTACTGAGAAATATGGTTCTGAAATTGAGAAAGTTGTGGTCGATTTTGAAACCAGATTCAATGATTTTAAAACAATTGAAGACATTGTTTAATATACTGTACTGTATTTCTTGCCATTTAATTTCAACTTAGTTATGAAACAAACTACAGAAAAAAATCGCTGCGATTTTTCACACGGTGAAATTATTACATTGCGAAATGATATTTAAGCCAGGTCATCAGAAAAAGACTTTTTTGGAAATATGTTTGCCGAGAAAAGTACTGTAAAAAATGCAGTGAACTTTAAAATTCCTGTTTTGATTCCATATATATATATATATATATATATATATATATGTGAATCGGCCTTTTCGTATTTGAAACAAACAAAGATGAGGAATTGCTCTACTCTTACAGACAGGCATACAGAAGATTCTTTACGGTTGGCCTTATCACAGTATATCCCCGATTTTGAAAGCTTGGCAGATGACACGAAGTCACAAACTTCGCATAAATTAAAATTTTAAATAAGTATGAATAAGGCGCATTTAGGGCTAGAGCCTCAAGCTGCGAACAAATTTAGACTATGTATATAAAGTGCTTAGCATCATAATACCTAAAACAATATAACCTAAAACGATGCCACCTTAAAAATTTTCTGTTTATTCAGAAATGGCTGTGTATTATGATGCTAAGCACTTTATATACATAAGTATGAATTTAAAATAAAAATTCTGAATTGTATTTCATTTTAAAATTTATAAACAACATTTTTCAATATGTGTTGATTGTTAATCAACACATATTGAAAAATGTTGTTTATAAATTTTTTAACCATGTGCATTGAAATTCTTGAGATGGTAGATCACGGCACATTTTGAAGAAAAAATGTTGATCGCATGACAGATTGTTGGCCCTCCCTGTTGTATAGAAAAAAGAAATTTGTAGATTAAATGTTGTTGTAATGCAGTATTGTTAGCCAAGGACAGTCCCTGCTTGCTTTGCATGTATTAATATGTAAGATTTATGAATGTGATATTTCTTGTGAAGTGATACACAACATTAACCCCAGGGGCTCACATCTGGCAAGTATGGGCTTGGCACACCCAAGGACCTGAGCTGGATATCATCATTCTTCTCTTTCTTGGTGATTCCCTTCTCTCTCTCTCTCTCTCTCTCTCTCTCTGTCTCTCTCTCTCTCTCTCTGGGTAACTGAGGAATTTTTTTCCCCCCCCACTATGCAGCAAAAGTCTCGTGCTTCCTTGCACCATATAGCTAATGATGATGATAATATACATATAGAGGCAAAATAAGCAGTAGAAGGATGAAAGGACAAAAAATTATAAAAGTGAACATATGTCTAATGCTCCAAAATGCACAGGGCAGAGTATAGGAAGCAAAAGGATATAATTAATGTGTGGTTTGTATCATAAATATAGTGTCTGTAAAGATGGAAATGAAAAGTACACAAAATGCGTGAACTAAGAGGTTTAAAGGAAAGTAGAAACTGGAAGTAAAGTAGTGGTGAAAAAGTGAAAGAATTTAAAAACTTAGTGCAAAAATTAAATGGGACAAAGGAAGCTAACAATATACACAAATAAAAATAAACTGTACAAATAAATAATACATAAATAATACTGTATTCAGATACGGGAGGGCAATTTTAGAAAGAGGTCGAATCAAGGGATGGCAAATATGCAAAATCTGAATAAAGTAAACGAAAAAATGATACATGGCCAGGCATTTCATCAGGGGATTATTGACCATGTATCAGGCACTGCATTTCCAAACTTGTCTGTAGTACAAGAAAAAAAAAAGGGTGGGGGGACAGATATGCTGTGTTATCTTAATATTATCAGACAAGGTATTCCGTAACCAGGTGGGCAGGAGCTGCAGTGTGGAGTGCACGCTTCTTGATTAGACTGGGGTTCGAGCCCATGACCACCAAATATGGAGGATGCGGAAAGGTCAGGGAATGACCACCGCATATCCCCCGGTGCAAAATGGCCTTAGTTATTAATGCTCCTAAAAACCAAATAACGACAAGGTAGTCCCTACGCAATGTAAAAATTAAGTTAATAATGTAATGTAAAAAAATAATACAAATATACAAAAGTATGTATTTTACACACTTTTATATATTTGTATTATTTTGTGTGTATGTGTAAAATACATAAACTTGTGTATTTTACACACTTTTGTATACTGTATTTGTATTATTTTTTTTTAAATTAAATTTGACATTACATTATTAACTTAATTTTTACACTGCATTTTACTCCTTTTTTCTTGTACTATAGACAAGTTTGGAAATGCAGTTCCTGATACATGGTCAATAATCCCCTGATGAAATGCCTGGCCATGTATCATTTTTTCGTTTACTTTATTCAGATTTTGCATATTTGCCATCCCTTTATTCGACCTCTTTCTAAAATTGCCCTCCCATATCTGAATCAAGTATTATTTATGTATTATTTATTTATTTGTACAGTTTATTTTTATTTGTGTATATTGTTAGTTTCCTTTGTCCCATTTCATTTTTGCTAGGTTTTTTTAAATTCTTTCACTTTTTCATCACTACTTTACTTCCAGTTTCTACCTTCCTTTAAACCTCTCTTAAATGATTAAATGTTAGCCAGTAAAATAATTTAATTACAAATAGATACTGAATATCTTTGATTACAAATAGATACTGTAGCTTTCGAGACAAATTGTGCCTCTTTTTCACATTAGAATAATTGAAACTTAATTATTCTAACGGACACAGTTACGCGTGCAGTGAGGCGTGTGAGGGCACGACAACATCCGTACCGCCCTCAACCTGTGCTTGTCATGCAGCACCTTTACCTTTCAGGATTCCATATACCAGCAAGTACCTGGCACTGCTATGGGTGCCCCTGTTAGTTCCGTAGTAGTCAACATCGCCATGGAAGAATTGGAAGAACAGATATTCCTGAACCCACCAGTACCTATTACATCATGGTGCAGATACGTTGATGACATCTTCACCGTCATTCCACGTGGCTCTGAAACAACATTGCTAGAATATCTCAATTCCCTGTCTGTGTTCATCCAGTTCACTCTAGAGTTAGAGGTTAATGGATCTCTCCCATTCCTGGATGTCCCAGTAAAACGCTGGGGCCCATATCTAGAAATCTCAGTATACCATAAGCCTATGTGGTGCGGACAGTTCACAAACTACAGATCCGGCCATGCTTCCAGTCATCTCAACAGCACTGCCCGCACTCTATTCTCCTGAGCTTGGAGCCATTCCAGCACAGATGAAGCTAGGCGCAGTGAGATTTCTAGAGTGAGGACAGACTTAATCAATTGTGGCTACTCAACATACTTAATAGACAAGTGCTTATTGCAAGCACAGGAGCTCACAGTCCACCCTAGACCACCACCAACTGAGGCCAATATACCTACCACCTACATTCCCTACTATCCAAGCATGTCGGGCCAGATCTCAAAAATCCTCAGAGAATACCGCATAAAATGCGTGCAGTTGCCTGGTAGAAGCTTACGTTCTCTAGTTTCCAGTGTAAAGACCCCTGTCACCCCTCTCTTATGCAGCAGTATAATATACCGCATAGCCTGCAAAGACTGACAGCTGCTACATAGGAGAGACTTCGAGACGTGTTCAAGACCGCCTTGCTGAATACGACAGAGCGATTCGCCTTGCTAACACCAACCAGTTCGCAATCACGGAACACTTCTGGTCCACCCACCACGACCTCAATCCCAAGTGGGGACTATGAAATAATTGACCACTCCCGACACTTTCGCCACCCCCTCTGGTTAGAGTCACTCAATATATTGGGGAGGGGGGCTGATGACCCTCCTATGTGCGAGCAATGCGACACCATTTTATCTGTCCAACACATTTTATGTGATTGTACCAGTTTTATAAATTCTCGTTTTACTGCTTTTATCCATCTGATTGAGCTGTATACACTCAGTCAGATTTTAAATGACAATGACGACGTGTCAGCAGTTTTTAAATTTTTAAAATCAATCAATATGTATACGCTCATATGAAATATACAATTTGCTTTTATCATTTCTACTGAATTTATTTATTGATATGACTGAATATATATGCATCTTAAGACGAAGTAACTTTTTTACAAGTTACCAGTCTTACCTTTTTATATTTTAACCTTTTCTTGACGCACTATAACTTTGCTGTTTTTGCGCCACAAAAATCAAAATCAAATCAGTATATTGGGCAATTCGAGAGCCATGAACCACTGCAAAGGCATGAGACTACACCCCATCTTAGAGACTATGATATCTTAGAGATTTTATGTCTAGACAAGTGCTGGAGAAAAACTGCACACGTCCGTGCAGCAACAATGAACACCAGTTTAATGATTGAATGACCTACCGCGTGCCCTCGCACACCTCACTGCATGCATAACTGTGTCCGTTAAAATAATTAAGTTTCAATTTTTCTGTTGAAAGAGGAAAGATTTGTCTCGAAAGTTACGGTATCTATTTTTAGTCAAAGATATTCAGTATCTATTTGTAATTAAATTATTTTACTGGCTAACACTTAATCATCACTTACCATGGATCCCAGTACAACAGGCCCATTTGTCCTCAAACCTCTCTTAGTTCAGGCACTTTGTGTACTTTTCATTTCCATCTTTACAGACACTATATTTATGATACAAACCACACATTGTTTATATATATATATATATATATATTAATATTTATTTATTTATTTTCTTATTTTATGTTAAACTTTTAAGCCATTATTTAAATAAATAAATATATATATATATATATATATATATATATATATATATATATATATATATATATATATATATATATATAGAGAGAGAGAGAGAGAGACTGAAATGTTTATTTTCAGTGAATTGGTTAGGGGTGCTGACCTGTAAATTGTAATTACCATGGAAAAAATTGAAAATGTCAGCAAGGTTAAATCTGATAACCTGAAATTAAATCAATTAACATAATAATGATAATAACAATGGTACCTAAAGCCCTGGATCCATAACCCAGTTTAATAATTTAATACTTTTTCTTGCTTGCTTAGTCGTTGAGTAATGTGATTAAATCATATTATTTTTATCATTTTTTATATATACAGCAGCCCCCCATTATAACGCGGTTCGCTTTACGCTGATTCGCTATAACGCGGTTCTTATATTATAACCAGTATCTGACTATAGCGCTGTCACAGATCACTATAATGCTCTTTTACAGATTGCATTTTTGGCATATTTAATGAAATCGTTTCATTTGATGGAGTCGATAGCTAGAAAATGAATAGCAAAACAGCATTAAAACGTTTCCCACATTGACTTGAGAAATTTACCCACGCTCAGTGAAATTTTCTCGCACGCTAATTTAATTGCAATACAGCGACTTGTTATGTAGTTCCGAGATCAACATTTTAAAAAATGAACAAGTATGTTGCTTGTAATATTTGCATTATATGCATTTATCCGAAGTCTAGTCATCACTCAGTACCATATTAGACATCGTGCGAAACGGACAGTTTACTTGAACATTGTATCGTTTACTTGAACATCAGCCAAAAAAAACCCTCCCACTTCACCCCTCCGTTCGTTCGGTATTGGTATTAGGTGAAGGATTGTTTATGAATTTTGTTGTTATAGATCGTTTATTGAGAACAGCACCGATTAATGCCATCTAAGTGTAAGATTGTGCATTTTCGAAGAGTTAATAATGGCCGATAAGAATGAAAAAGTAATGTCTCGGCGCAGTACGAAGACTATAAATGTAAGAAAAAGACTGAATTTGAAAATTAAATTAGACATTTTGAAGCGAATCGATTCCGGTCAAAGACAAGCGGATGTGTGCCATAATTTAGGACTTGCAAGTTTAACTGTAAGAACAATTATAAAAAAAAAATGAATTAATTTTAGCAGCGGGAAAGATAGCTGTTCCACTGCACGCAACTAGAGCTAGGCCGGCTATTAGGATCGAAATGGAAAGACTAACTAATTTTATTGAAAATAATATCCAATGCAGAATTCAGTTAAGTTAAATATTATTGAAAAAAAACAAAAAAAAAAATGTGGAACCATTTAAAACTAGTAAGGGCTGGTTGAATAGATTTAACATCCAGGGAGAAGCCGCAAGTGCAGAAGGAGCCAAAACTTTCAAAAAAGACCTTGTTAAAATTATTGAAGAGGGATATTATGTGTTATACTATACTTCTCAAGTTTTTAACATAGATGAAGCATGACTTTTGTGGAAACAAATGCCTAAAAGAAGTTTCATTTTGAAAGAAAAAAAAACATGCCTGGTTTCAAAGCGGAGAAGAATTGGTTGACTTTATTGTTGGGTGGTAATTAAACTACAGGGAATTTAAAATTAATACCCCTTTTAGTTTATTTGGAAGAGGACCCAAAATCGACACATTTTTCATGATTAAATTTATCAATTAAATTAAATCAATTTAGATCAATTAAATTCATGATTTTAATTGAATTTTAAGTTTAATTTTGATACGTAAGTAGTTACCACATAATTATATACGTATGTAACACAGAATATTTTATATGTACAAATATTTGAATATTAAATATTTGACCGACATTTGTGCATCTTTTCACCACCGTTTATTATTCATTAGGAAATATCTTATGGCACCTACTTCAACTGACAAATACATATGTTACCTTATGGAATGCGGTGCTCGCTTAGTGTGGATTCACTTAGTGCTCTGCTTTTATGGAATGAATTATCAGCGTTAAGCCGGGGTCACCTGTATGTGTGTGTGTGTGTGTGTGTGTGTGTGTGTATATATATATATATATATATATATATATGTGTGTGTATATATATATATATATATATAGAATATCATTAGAAAAAGTAAATCAATCCAATAATAAGAATACCATCAAGGACTTAAGAAAACGCAAAAAAAAAAAAAAAATTATTATCGCTTTTTACCGACAATCTAGATGACTTCAACTGGGGCCCACCACCCAGAATGAAGGCAAAAAAACGACAAGAAGTTCTCTGTTTCTGTGATGATCAATATATGCTAAGTAATTTAAATCTAAACCAAATATAAACCAGTATAGGCCGAACATAAATCGAATATAAATAAATTGAATGAAGATAATTAATTAAGAAAAATTTTGAAATATTAGAATCAAAGGTAAGAAATATAAGTAAAATATAAATGTAAGCATATATTAATCATCGTTGACCCGACAGAGAACGTAATTTAAGGATTAAAACAAGATTAAATATATAATACATACTACATTTGACCGTATCTAGGGACATAATGTAATAGTCGTCAAAATAATATGTGGTGCCCCCTATGTGATGGATACGGTAAAAATAAATAATTAAATTAAATTAACGCAAAGAGAAACATGCAGATAGTAAGAAGAAAAACTAAAGGAGTAGGAAAAATAGAACCTGAACTCCACAAAGGCGAAAAATAGTGGTATAGATAAGAAATAGTTTCTCCTACGTCCTCGGATTGCCCTAATAATTTCGGAGAAATAAAAATAAAGAGTGTAGGACAGCTTAAAGGCATTACAAGATATAAGTTGTGGCTTGGGTATGCCCGGGATCGCAAACCCGTTCCTATAGTAGGACCCTGAGCTGAATTTGCATGTTATCTCAGCGTGAATTTAAGTAAATTTAAATGAAATTAACTATATGAATTAAAAAAAAAAAAAAAAAATGATACACTGTAATTTGCAAGCCGGTGGGTACAAGTTTTCTACGCCGTAAGACACCAAGAATGCAAAGTGTATCCTATTTACATATATACATGGCACTAAATATAACGATTTTATTGAAAATTATATTGAAACGATAGGTTCAGAAAACAAATTTTTGAAATTAATTATGCTAATTGCTTTCCTGAAGTGATATTTCAGGTAAGCGATAGGGAAATTAATCAACTTGCCGTACAACGCTGTTAAGCCTGTTGAACAATTTTTATTACTATTGCAGATATAAGCAATCCTTAAACATTGCGATAAAATTATATTAGCATGCACTGATTTTGATACATTTGATTTCCAGTTTGTAAGGCTGACTACGTTAAAATTAAATGCATCTCTTTTATTATATACGTTTACGTCTATTTTATTATTATGTAATATTTCTATATGAAGATCCAAGTAATTTGCTATAGTATCGGAACTATTAGTTTTTTCCAACACAAGCTCCCCTGGATATAATCCACTGTAATCCTGGACAAAATGTGGACAATTAAAAACACATATATCATCTACGTATCTGTATATAAGTAGGTTATCTTGAAATTCTCTTTCTGTATAATACAGATAAAGGTTTGCGATTATGCTTGATGCTGGACTTCCCATAGGGGTGCCAGTGACTTGCAAATATAACGATGTTCCGTCATATACATAGTTATTAAAGATGCATAATTTTATTAGAGAATTCCAATAGGTTAAATCAACCTTTATAGCATTTTTATTTTCTAAATATAGTTTCTGGAGGACGACTTCTAAGTTATTAAGGTTAATGCTCGTAAATAGACTGTTAAAGTCAAAAGTTTGTATTTGATGAATATTATTATTTTTTAGAGCATTTATAATAGGTAAGTTATTATTTATTATAATAGTTTTATTTAAGTTATTTAATATACTTTTAAGTAACTTTTCTAACGTTTTTCCGGGAAATTTAGCATAACTATCTCTACATGATGTTATGAATCTAAAAGCAATTGGTGTTTTGTGAAATTTGGGTATGCAATATATAAATGGATATTTTAGGTTATTATACTTTAACTTTAATTTTTTATGCAATGCAATTAATTTTTTGATTATTATATTAGAAGAAGATGTTATCTGTTTATATGTACGGCTAGACTGTAGTTCATTTTTTATAATATCTATATAATATGATTTACATATGATTGCATAATTGCAAGCAGCTTTGTCAACGGGAGTTATTATAAAATGTTCATGTATATCTTTGAGCTGCCTATTTATTAATTTGGTATTATATAGATTATCCTGTACGAATTTCAATTGATTATATTTATTAGATATGATATTAAGCATTGTAAATAACCACATGTGATAAGCTTCAACCGGTATATTATGTTTGTATGCTGATCTTATGCAGTATTTTAGTAAATCTAGATATAACAATTTTTTAAAAATTAGATTTATTAATAGGTGGATTAGGTCGAAATTTAAAACCCAGTGATAAAATATCTCTAAGTTCGGGATATGGGATTATATCTAAATTGCCGGTTATAATGTGATTATGGTTAGGATCCATGTATCTATGAAATGAAGGTTTGTGACAAACACATGTATCCTGTCCGATGTTAATATTGTGAAGGTTTGTAGCTATTGTTTTATAGTTACACGCTTTAAGACCAAATGGTTTAGAATATCTAAATCTGATATTAATATGTAAGTTATTAATAGGCAGCAAGTCATTGCGTAAATTAATAGTTTTATGTATATCTAAATCATCCATCAAAACGTATATAATAAAAGAGATGCATTTAATTTTAACGTAGTCAGCCTTACAAACTGGAAATCAAATGTATCAAAATCAGTGCATGCTAATATAATTTTATCGCAATGTTTAAGGATTGCTTATATCTGCAATAGTAATAAAAATTGTTCAACAAGCTTAACAGCGTTGTACGGCAAGTTGATTAATAATAATTTCCATATCGCTTACCTGAAATATCACTTCAGGAAAGCAATTAGCATAATTAATTTCAAAAATTTGTTTTCTGAACCTATCGTTTCAATATAATTTTCAATAAAATCGTTATATTTAGTGCCATGTATATATGTAAATAGGATACACTTTGCATTCTTGGTGTCTTACGGCGTAGAAAACTTGTACCCACCGGCT
This sequence comes from Mastigoproctus giganteus, assembly GCF_048544385.1. Taxonomy (NCBI): domain Eukaryota; kingdom Metazoa; phylum Arthropoda; class Arachnida; order Uropygi; family Thelyphonidae; genus Mastigoproctus; species Mastigoproctus giganteus. The sequence goes on from NC_143584.1 coordinate 8,661,854, forward strand.
TGCAAATTACAGTGTATCATTTTTTTTTTTTTTTTTTTAATTCATATAGTTAATTTCATTTAAATTTACTTAAATTCACGCTGAGATAACATGCAAATTCAGCTCAGGGTCCTACTATAGGAACGGGTTTGCGATCCCGGGCATACCCGAGCCACAACTTATATCTTGTAATGCCTTTAAGCTGTCCTACACTCTTTATTTTTATTTCTCCGAAATTATTAGGGCAATCCGAGGACGTAGGAGAAACTATTTCTTATCTATACCACTATTTTTCGCCTTTGTGGAGTTCAGGTTCTATTTTTCCTACTCCTTTAGTTTTTCTTCTTACTATCTGCATGTTTCTCTTTGCGTTAATTTAATTTAATTATTTATTTTTACCGTATCCATCACATAGGGGGCACCACATATTATTTTGACGACTATTACATTATGTCCTAGATACGGTCAAATGTAGTATGTATTATATATTTAATCTTGTTTTAATCCTTAAATTACGTTCTCTGTCGGGTCAACGATGATTAATATATGCTTACATTTATATTTTACTTATATTTCTTACCTTTGATTCTAATATTTCAAAATTTTTCTTAATTAATTATCTTCATTCGATTTATTTATATTCGATTTATGTTCGGCCTATACTGGTTTATATTTGGTTTAGATTTAAATTACTTAGCATATATTGATCATCACAGAAACAGAGAACTTCTTGTCGTTTTTTGCCTTCATTCTGGGTGGTTGGCCCCAGTTGAAGTCATCTAGATTGTCGGTAAAAAGCGATAATTTTTTTTTTTTTTTTTTTTTGCATTTTTTTTTTTTTGCATTTTTTTTTTTTGCGTTTTCTTAAGTCCTTGATGGTATTCTTATTATTGGATTGATTTACTTTTTCTAATGATATTCTATAGACATTGTGGGTGTATTGCATGATTGCTTGCAACTGCATTAACCCATAAATATTAGTTATTGTCTTTTAACTTTCTTGCTTTGCTTTTATCACTAATATAACTATTAATATATATATATATATATATATATATATATATATATATATATATATATATGCATTAGCATTAGTAGAGGCATATGATGCAAGAAAGCAAGCTTATGCAGCATCAGCCAAAAAAAACCCTTCCACTTCACCCCTCCGTTCGTTCGATATTGGTATTAGGTGAATAATTGTTTATGAATTTTGTTGTTATAGATCGTTTATTGAGATCAGCACCGATTAATGCCATCTAAGTGTAAGATTGTGCATTACATCGGTCTGTATTGATAAGTACTGGATATGATTGAACAAATATCAGTTTGGTAAAAGGTGCGTAGGCCAACACCGGCACCATGGCAAAACCTAGAGATACAATATATGATATATAATAAAAGATGAGAGTAAAGCCAAAGATAAAACGTAGAGCAAAAAGATAACAGCAGTAATGGAAGTAATATATGATAGAGCAAACTATAAGATAGAGAAAAATATATAAAATAATGAGGCAAAATTGTATAACAATACAGAGGCAAAATTATAAAGCAATGCAGTAAATTATAAAAAAAAGTGGTCAATTATGGGTATGTAGATACATTAAAAGGGACTTTGTCTAGGGCTAACCCTCTCAATGTATCAGCCCATAATTAACGTAGCTGTCTGTTTCTGTAGTCCAAGAAAGCTGTCAACTGCGAGCAAATCTAGGATGATAAAAAGGTAATAATATAGCACTGGCGTAGGTCTGTTAATTAAGCCGTAATATAATGTACATGCCGAAAGCTGGTAACGCACAGTTTTTTGGTAGGTAAGGAATTTGGAAGCAATAAGTTGTGAGCCAAATGCTGGTAACAAGCACGTATTTGGTAAGTAGTTTGCTGGCGAGATGACTGTTAGCCCGACAGATAGCATAGTAGCATAAAAGATACAAAAAACTATATATATAGAGTGAGACTTAAATATATACCAGGACAGGATTGAAAGGCCCTGTTTGGACATGTCAAGAGGATGATCGAGAGGTTTTTGTCAAGAAGAATGTTTGATATACAATTAAAGGACAAAAGACCAAGGGAGAGACCAAGAATGGGGTGGCAGGACATGTCATTAAGAAAGGAGGAAACTGGAATGAAATCAACTATGGAGAGAAGTACACAGACAGGGCATGGTGGCGAGGCTTCGTCCGTCGACCCATTGAACATTGCAACGACAGATTAGCATTAGTTGAGGCATATGATGCAAGAAAGCAACCTTATATAGCATCAGCCAATTTATCTTCCCATCCGTTCACTCCAAATGTTTGTCAAGTTCAGCTTTCAATTTATTTAAGCTATCAACTTCCACAACAGATGGAAGGCTCTGTTCCAGCAGTCAACCACCTGCTGGCTAAAGGCAAACTTTAGCACATCTATTCTACAACTGTCTTTTCTCAATTTGAATCTATGCCTCCTCACGTTCTTAATCTGAGTAAGCGGAAGTGTCCTGTCAGTATTGAGTCTGCTCAAACCATTGAAGACCTTATACACCTCAATCAGATGACCTCACAGATGCCTAGTCTGCAGATGCTGCAAATTGCAGAACTTAAGCCTTTCTTCATAAGCTCACCCCTTTGTTCCTCTCAACAATCTTGTTGCCATTCTCTGTACTCATTAGCAACACATATCCTTCCTAAAATGAAGCTTCCACACCTGTACACGGTACATGGCCTGACCATTGCCTTATATAAGGGCATAATCACCTTGTCTCTGTAAGCAAAATTAGCATCAGTAAAGATATACAATGCAATAAAGCAAGCTTATACAGCATCAGCCAAAAAAAATATACCTTCTCATTTCATCCATCCATTCACTCCAAATGTTTGTTTAGTTCTGCCTTGAATCTTTTAAAGCTGTCAACTTCCACAACAAGGGATGGAAGTCTGTTCCACCAACCAACTACCCGCTGGCTAAAGGCAAACTTCCGCACATCTATCCTACATCTGTCTTTCCTCAATTTGAATTTATGCCCTCTCATGCGATTATTCTGTGCAAGACGAAGAATCCCATCAGCATTTAGCATGCTCAAACAATTCAAAGCCTTATACACCTCAATCAAATCACCTAGCAGATGCATAGTCTTCAGACACTAATTTGTAAAACTTAAGCCTTTCTTCATAAGAGCAACCCTTTGTTTCATTCACTAATCTTGTTGCCTTTCTCTGTACTTGTTCCAGCAGCTCTACATCCTTCTTAAAAATGAGGCTCAAGGCCTGTATACAGTACTCAAGATGTGGCCTGACCATTGCCTTATACAAGGGTATAATCACCTCCTTATCCCTGCTAGAAAAATTCCTGTAAATCAACAAGACACCATGAGCTACTCTTGAGACCATCTGTACTGCTCAGAAAACTTCATACCTGACTGCACAATTACACCCAGGTTCTTTTTATTCTCTACCACTGTCAGTGTAGTACCAACCAGTTGATACATTACTCTGGGGTTACTGCTTCTCATATACAGTACTTTACATTTGTCAATGTTAAACTTGTTGCCACCTCTCAGCCCGTCTGCTCAACATTTCTAGACCCTGTTGCAGTAGCGTACTGTCATTAGTGTCATTAACAACTCTGCCAACTTTCGTATCATCTGCAAACTTAGACATTAAGCCTGATATACCATCATCAATATCATTAATAAATACAGAAAACAACAAGACCCAACAGTGAACCCAGAGGGACTCCACTAATAACATTAGTCAACGAAGATCAGTGTCCATTATTACCACTCTCTATCATCTCCCACTCAACCATCCCTTTATCCATAGCAGCAATTTGCCTCCACTGCTCCAATTTATTCAGCAGTCTTCCATGTGCAACAGTATCAAAAGCCTTTCCAAGATCCAAATATATGATATCAAAGTTATTCCCTGCATCCAATTCCTTTGTGACCACATCATAGTATCCAATCAAATTGGTCAGGCATGACTTTCCCTTAACAAAACTATGCTGTGTCGGAGCTATAACTGAAGTCTTGTCTAGATGATCCTGCAGTTGGAGCCTCCGTATTCAGGTGGGAAGGAGCAGCAGTGCGTAGCACACACTTATTGATTAGACCAGGGTTCAAGCTCGTCAGCACCAAATACGGAGGATGCGGAAAAGTCAGGGAATGACCACCGCATATTCCCGCAGCAATATGGCCTTAGTTGCTAATGCTCCTAAAAAAAAAAAAAAAAAAATCCTGCAGTGCTTCTTTAACCAGTGCCTCCATTAATTTCTGTGGAACAGAAGTTAAACTAACAGGTCTATAATTACTTGTGTCACCCTTTGATCCTCCTTTGTGAATTGGGGGTCACATTTGCACTTCTCCAGTCCATAGGTACCTTCCCTGAGTCCAAGAAAGCTGTCATAATTATGGCCAAAGGTTTGCTTAATTCCTTTGCCATCTCCTTTAATATAACTGGATAGATCCTATCCACCCCGGTTGCCTTTTTTATGTTTATCTTCAACAATTTCTCTTCCACTTTTCTCTCAGTTATTACAAAATCATCTAGCTCACTGCTGCCAGAGTTTAATTCACCTCTGGCATTCCCCTCCCTGAATAACTCCTCATGTGTGAATGTAGATGCAAAATGCTCATTTAGTTTGTTAGCCACCTGAGCAGGATCATAAACAGTTGAACCATCAGTATCCAGTGGACCAATCAGATTCATCCCTTTCCTTCTAGAGTTTACATAGGTAAAGAACTCTTTTCTGTTTTTCTTTGCATCCTTTGCCAAAGATTTCTGATAATCTGCCTTCACCTGCCTAACCTCCTTTGTACTTGGTTACAGATAAGCTTATATCTATTGTAGGCTTCTGTGTCACATGTTAATTTATATGTATCCCATGAATTTTTCTTCTCTGCCATATGTCTCAGTTCATCTGACATCCATTTAGGCCTAAACCTTGAACAACATTTTTTAGTTGATATGTAAAGCTTCCAAGATTAATTCTTTGAATGCCTCCCATTTTGAATTTGCTGTTGGTAACTTCATCAGTTGATCCCATCATATAGAATTTAAATACTGTCTCAGACTACCGTACTCGCCTTTATGAAAGCAAAACCCATTCCCTTTACGACTGATGGTAGTTACCTCTTTGAGTAAATCCCACTTCAGCACACTGCGATCACTGCCACCTAGTGGTTCCTTTATCTGCAGGTTCTTAATGCATGGAGAATCACTACTGATAATCAGATCAAGAGTATTACTCCCTCTAGTTGCCTCCCGAACCTGCTGATGTAGAAAACAATCATCCAATAAATCCACAAAAGCCTTGCTAGTGCGTGAGTGACCAATCCACAAATTCCAGTCAATATCCAGGAAATTAAAATCCCCCATTATAAGACTCTTTGATTTACTGGCCCACTATTTCCCTGTACAGTTTTTTATTATACTCATCTGAGTCATTAGGCCTATAACACACACACACACCTGCTCTTAATTTTGATCTCCCAGTGCTTATGTCACACCAAACTGACTCAACACTGCACTGTCCAGCGATGTTGACTGGCAGCACTTCCTTGGATTTTGTGTTTCTTAACTAATAGCATAACCCCTCCTCCCTTCGTATCCTGTCTATCCTTCCTATACACATTGTACTCCCCAAATTCCAGTTCTGCATTCCTTATATCTGTGTGACACCATGTCTGTGATATCTCAACAATATCTGCCTTTCATGTTTTGACCAACGCCTCAAATTCATCAAATTTATTTACCAAGCTCCTAGCATTGGTGTATACGTGCACCTGTTCCTATTCTTAGCTACCCTAAGTAAAAGTAAACCCATCTATTTACTCTTCCCGCAATGACTCCCATCAGTCTCTGAAATTCCCCGAAATTCCCTTGTCTTCTATTGGAATTAGCTTCTGCTGATTCCAATAGAAGCAGTGCAAGAATCACTTTCACCTCTGCCAGCGGTGTCTGTTAATCTATTAGTCTGTGTATCTCCCCAAACTATCTGTTTTCGGACTCATCTAACACTGCCTCGATAGCATCAGCAAATATTCTTGCACCCTTTCTATTTAAGTGTATCCCATCCTTGTAGAAGCAGTTACTCCCGTTAACCAGCACAGACCAGGCTGAAAAAAAATTCTACCCCTTGAGCCTTGCACAATCTTTTCAGGGCCAAATTGATCGACAAGGCTCTCAACCTGTACTCACTCCTATCGTGTCTTGGCAGAATTGCTGACACTTTCAAATTCAACCCTAATTCACGGCTCTTTTCAACAGTAACCTGTACTTGTTAAGTAATTCCGCCGGTCTCCTACTCTTAATATCATTAGTGCCAACGTATGATATTAAGAGTAATGATACCTGCTCTATAATGTCATCAACCTTTGTCCCTGGTCCTGTTCCACCTATCCTTTTTGCACACTATATTCCACGTTTCCCAGACAGTATTCACCAACTACCAATAGTTCTTGGGGGATCAGTGCATTCTGCCTTTGGGGTTGCCACCGTGTTGCACAATGATCAAGTGCAAGCTGTGGTGTTGATGTGGACAGCTGAGAGCTTGATGGGCCCCACAATTTAGATCCTTCGAGGGCATCCACCCTGTCCTTCAAGCTCTCATATAGGCCCATAACAATGCTGAGTTGTCTCCTGATTTCTTCACACTGTGCACACAAAAAGACACTTCCCTTGGCAATATCATGTCCCGTATGATATTGCCAAGGGAATAACCATATCACACACAACATTGTGCACACAAAAAGACACTTCCCTTGGCAATATCATGTCCCGTACCTGATTGATCCACAAACAACAAACAGTGCATCTTAAAAGGCTGTGATTCAGAGGGCATCTGCCCCCCTCAATTCTTCCCTGAGCCACAGCACTCCCTTTAGCTTGAGCCTTTTGCTTTGCTGCTCTAGTCTGAGTCCTGATTTCAATTCAATAAAATTTCGATTTCAGTACAAAATTATAACCCTAAACTTCTATCCCAATGCAGTTATAACACTATATATCTATATATATTTTTTTCAGTATAGAGTATTATCTCTGAGTTTCGTTAAATAACTTCCGTATCAAGTTATATATTAATTAATAATGTTATGTTTGTAAAATTTAAGTCGTTATATGTATTTAGTTAAAAAAGTACAATTTAATTGACAGTGAAGTTTAACATGTTTAATAAATTTTACTGATTAATTGATAATAATATTATATATTATACTAAGCTAACGCTATCTAGTACGGGATATAATGTATCGTATAACAATGGCTGCAAGTTACGAACGGTAAATCTATGGACACTAAATCTAAATTCAGAATAAACCAAGGATCTTGACTAGGTCTATAAGCTACTTATTGAAAACAATTTAACACAACAATCAAGTCAACAAAGTGGCTAAATATAGCTAAAAACTTCACCTTGCCGGAGCTGCAACACTTTTAAAACATGTGGATTGGATACCCTTACCGATAGAGCGCCTTTAGGCACCTGAGATCACAACTTGGTGATTGTCTCTTCTCCAATGGAGCCTTTATCTCGTGGCTATTCCCAACCTCGTGTTGTTTTGCTTTACAAGAATGCAAAATGGGATAACCTGTAAGTCTTCTTTTCCTTGGTCGGATTACTGTTTCAAAACTTCTGATGTCAACATTTGCTCAGATCGTGTCAGTGAAATTATTCTTGTAGGAATGGAAATCTTTATTCCACACTCCACTTTAAAATCTCGTCCTTTATCTAAACATTGGTTTTCCTATAAATGTGCTAAGGCTGTTCAAGGGAAGAACGTTGCATATTACCTAATTGGCTTGTTTCCAATTCTTCAGTTTCATTTTCTGCGTGCACCAAAGCTTGCAACAATTGTTAAGCAGTTATTAATCAGTCCAAACTAGATTTTGAACAGGCTAAGAGTAGAAAACTTGCTTTACACTAATGGAAGTTGAGCATTCCGGTCTCTTGCCAAAGCTATTGGCCGCAACTTTTGCCCATTTCTGCTCCCACCCTTCTCAAAACCAGATGGTTCTATTGTCACTTCTGCCAAGGATAACGCTGACCTACTAGCAACTCATTTTTCTTCCAACTCATGTATTAATGATCTTGGTAAAACACCTCCCATCATTCCCAACAAGCTCCATTCAATGCCTCCTCCGGTCTTCTGTCAAAAGGATGTCAGAAGGATTTTGTCAACTCTTGATACTAAGAAAGCTCCAGGTCCTGATGGTATTTCTCCAGCCAACATCTCAAAACCTGTGCTTCTGAACTTACTCCTGTTCTTTGCCGCCTATTTTCACTTTCTTATTCCTAAGATGTGTTTCCTTCTGCTTGGAAATTTGCTCATATTCAGTCAGTTCCTAAAAAGGGTGACAAATCCCTCCCATCCAATTATCGTCCCATTGCAATTACTTCTACTCTTTCTAAAGTAATGGAGAAATCAAATAACCGCTAACTCTTAAACTACCTAGAAACCTTTCATCCGATTAATGATCGCCAGTATGGATTCCATCAGTATTGATCCACTGGTGATATTCTGGCTTATGTTACCCATTTATGGACAAATTCAGTGGAAAAGTTTGGTGAAACACAAGCAGTTGCTCTTGACATCTCATAGGCTTTCAATCGTGTTTGGCATAAAGGTCTTCTAAACAAGCTTCCATCTTATGGTTTGCCAACTATTACTCGTGTTCCCCAATGTTCAGTTCTTTCCCCCACTCTTTCCTCTTGTATATTAATGATCTTCTTCCATTGACTTGAAATCCTATCCATAGTTTTGCCGATGATAGGACATTGCATTCCACTTTCCATTTTGAGAAACCTTGCCCTGGTCAATCTGCTTCAACTTCTTGAAAATCTGCTACCAATTCCTTAAAGGCCGATCTTCAGGTAATTCTCCAGTGGGGCAAAGACAACTTAGTTGATTTCAATCCTTCTAAAACTCAGTCTTGTCTTATATCTCGCAAAAAGGTTTCTTCTGCTCCTATGCTTATCTTTGGTGACACTGATTTCTAGACAAAATGATATATCTCTTTTGGGGATTACCCTGACTTCTAATTTCTCTCTTGGCACGAGCACATTACAAATATTGCTCCTCTGCATCTAAAAAACTTGTTTTTCTCTTTTGGTCTAGATGTTACTTTTCTTCCAAATAGCTGTTCCCCCTGTACAAATCGCAAATCGGCCCTACCATGTAATATTGTTCCCACATCTAGGGCGGTGCCACCACAACCTCTCGCAGACTTCTGGATTCTATTCATAAGAAGGCAGTTAGGTTAATTAACTTCTCCTCTGTTACAGTCTCTCTGCACTCACTGTCTCATAGACGTACTGTTTCTGCTGCATGCATATCTACAGATACTTCCATGGGCACTGTTCTTCTGAATTTGCTTCTATAATTCCAGCTCTCTCTTTCAAAACAATCCGGACACGTCCAGCCAACATCCATTTACTGTTCAACTTCAAACTCACAGAACTAACTTTTCATCTTCCTCATTTATTCATTCAACTGCTGTTTTCTGGAACCCTCCCTTCATATGTATTTCCTGAAAATTAGTCTACAGAAGTTCAAGTCTAATGTCAACAAATATCTTCTTTCGTCCTCCCAGCCTCCAACCCAAGCATGGTATTAAGTACTATAGGTTCTAATACCTCTCGTGTATTTTTGGGGTTTTCATAAAAAAAAAAAAAAAAAAAAACCAACATAACTCCTCCTCCCTGTCTATCCTTTCTGTACACGTTGTACTCCCCAATTCTGCACTGCTTATATCTGTATGACACCATGTCTCTGATATCCCAACAATTAAGGGCCTCCATAGCCAGGTGGGAAGGAGCAGCAGTGCGTAGCATATGCTCCTTGATTAGACCGGGGTTCGAGCCCGTCCCCACCAAATACAGAGGATGCGGAAAGGTTATGGCATGACCACCGCATATTCCCGGAGCAATATGGCCTTAGTTGCTAATGCTCCTAAAAAACCAAAACATCAAAAACAACAAATCCCAACAATATCTGCCTTTCATGACTTGATCTGCACTTCAAATTCATCAAATAGATTTGCTTTACTTCTAGCATTGGTATACATGCACCTGTTCTTACTTTTAGTTACCCTAACACAGCCCATGTATTTACTTGTTCCATGATGACTCCCAGCAGCTCTTGAAATCCACAACAACTTGCTGCTCATTACAATAGAAGCAGTGCAAAAATCACTTTTGCCTCTGCTTGCAGTGCTGTTAATCTTTTATTCTGTGAAACCCTCTAGGCTAGCTGTTTTCTGACCCACCTAACACTGCTTCAATAGCATCAGCAAAATATTCCTGTAACCTTTCTATTTAAGTGTATCCTATGCCTCTTAGAAGCAGTCTCTGCTGTTAGCAAGCACAGACCACGCTGGAAAAAATTCTACCCTGAAAATCTTGCACAATCTCTCCAGGGCCGAATTGATTGACAAGGCTCTCATCATTTACTCCCACCTTTCATGTCTGGGCAGAATTGTAGACATGTTCAAATTTAACCCTAACTCTACTTTTTTTCAAGATTGACCTGTACTTGTTAAGTAAATCTTCAGATTTCTTAAGGCCATTAGTACCAACATGTACAACAATATCCGATTTTGTGCCCTTAAAAGATATGTGCTCTACAGCGTCATCAACTTTTGCTCCTGGTCCTGTTGCACCTATCCTTTTTGCATAATATATTTTCCATTTCCCTGACAATAGTCACCAACAATAACTAGCTCCTGTGGAACTAGCACATTCTGCCTTTGAGATTGCCGCTGTGTTGCCTGATGCTCAGGAGTGAGCTCTGGCGTTGAGTTCGGCAGTTGAGAGCTTGATGGGTCCCCCACTTTAATACCTTAGAGGGTATCTACCCTACACCTCAAACTCTCATAGATACCCATCAGAACACTGAGTTGGCACCTAATTTTTTTACAGTCCCTGCACCTAGCAAACACAGACATCCTCCTTGGCTAGATCATGTTTTGTTCTAGACAGGTCTGCAAACATTTTGCACATTTTTTTAGACTGTGATGCATTGGAGAATGGGGCCCTTCGATTCTTCCCCAAGCCATATTACAACAGCTACTTTGTGCTCATTGCTTTGCTGCTCTAGTATGGGTCATGATTCCGTTTAAGTACAGTTTAATTAACAATGAATTTAATAAGATTAATAAATTTTTAATTGATTAATTGATAATATTAAACTAAGTTAACAGATTTCTAATACATTGCTTTGTATTTTGCTATTTAGTTTTACGTTAACCTTACACTGTCAAGTTTGGCATATACGTTACATTATTCCATATTGTATGACAATGGTGACAAGTTACAAACAGTAAAGCTATGGACAGTATGTATTAACTTTCAAAATTGCTATGTAAATTCCAACTAAATCTTTAGGACTATAAAACTTCTTATAGAAAATAATTGAATATAACAATTAAGTCAATAAAATGGCAAATATATATAAAAACTTAGCATTTGCCAGAGCTGCAAAATCTTGTCCAACTCTTGGATACCCTCCTAGATGACGATGATGACTTCCTTGCAAATAATTAGCGTTATTACTAATACTATTTTTACTCAGAAAGGTTGCCAATTTACTTCTGCCTCTACTTTCATGTTGTTAGACTTTCTTATTTGAAATTTTTCAGTTATTTATTTTTTTTTTTTGGAAATCAACTTTTAAGTAACTAATTTTATTTATAAGTTCCCTTTAGATATTCTAAATCATTGTTAATGAAATCTTTTATATTACAATGTTGTTTGGCCTGAAAATAAGAATCTACAGTAGTTTTAGGTCCATTAGAATTGTTGTGATCCTTTATTGTAAATTAAAGTTATTGTATTTTAAAGTTATGAAAACCAGTCACAAATTCATTTGCTGGGAATACATACATACACCATACATTTACTACTATATACCCTGTTTAAATCAACAGAACATTGTCTTGATATTTTATTATTATTGGGCATATGTCAAAAATACAATTTAGTTTCATTCATTAAACTTGTATTTTTAAAATCACTTTGGTTGTACATGGAGATAAAGCATCAATTTTTCAGCTTGTGATGAATTACGATTTGGTGTGATAAACTTATTTAAAGCCACAATTTTTCATCATATGTTTTTTGGCTTTCCTCTGAATCACTATTATTTTCAATATTTTCTTCATATTCGTTATATCTGTTACACTAATAAAGTTTTCTTTTGGTTCATTATTTTGGGCTTAAATATCTGTCTTACTGGTTTCTTTTTCTTTAGATACGAAACTACAACAGGGAGTAGAAGTAGAGAAGCAATCACTCAATGATTTTACATTTTTTTAATTAAAAAATCATTAAGAATGGGTTGCTTGCTATTTCAGCAACCACTTTTAATATTTTTTTCCTTTTAATTTCCTTTTTTTCATGGCCTGTTTTAACTCTTTACGTTACTTAACTTTTCTGATTTCTTAGCATTGGTCAGTCATCTAAAGTAAAATTAAATTTAATACTTTAATTCTATATTTATGTGATTAATTTTAAGTGTTCGTTAATGTAATAACAGAATCTGGATTGACATGTGCCAATTCCGACACAATATCGATGTTTTCAATTTTATTTAAATATTCCAACAGTATACACTGATAAATATTTGAAATGAAGGATAAAGGTAGATTTCTTTACCTACACGTGTTCCATTAATAATCTCACAAGTATACAGGGTCCAGTCACATTATTATGACCACCTTGAGGTATGTGTAAGTAACTCTTGCACATACCTATCTGTTACCCCAATCTGTTCTTATCTGTTACCCCAACTGGACATATTATCTAGATGTTCTGGGGGCAGAAACGTTTCAAGTGAGCGGGTAGCTAATTCCAGGGAAGCGAGCCTAAAAAACTTCAAGGGTTGTTAAATATACAAGAACAGTAAGTCTTAATTGTTTATATAGTAATGTTAGAAGTGTCGTCAATAAAATGAGCGAATTCAAACTGCTGGTTAAAAAAAGTAACGCAGACATAATAGGGCTTACGGAGATGTGGTGCCACCGAGAAATTGGGGATGATGAGTTTCAATACAGCTTGTATAAGGTATTTAGAAAGGCTAGGGTAGATAGAAGGGGTAATGCTTCTTATCAGAAGCAGCCTGAGTGCGACGATAGCTTTCCCGGATTCAGACATTTCACATGCTAGTATAGAGTCTGTATGGTGTGAGATAGTTGGAAACAAAGGTATAATGCGAGTAGGAGTAATCTACAGACCGGGTGATTGTGAAGATTATGACAAAAGCCTCTACATGCAAATGGAATGGGCAAGTAAGCGTCAATGCCTTATTATGGGTGATTTCAATTTGCCTCTAATTGATTGGAGTAAATGGGAAGGAAACTCGACATGGGGAACAAAATTTTTAAATCAACTAGATGACATGTTATTTGTATCAACATGTCAGGGAAAGTACTAGAGAAAAGAATATCCTAGACCTCATCATCACATATGAATCAGATGACATAACAGGGCTGACAGTAGAGGAACCAGTAGCAGGAAGTGATCACGGAGTTCTACGGTGGATGATGACGAGAGAGGTAGCAGAAGTAAAAGGCAAAGGAATGGGTTTTAATTTCAGAAAAGGAAATTACGATGCCTTAAGGTACTACATGGCCTCTATTAACTGGGTAGATATCGCGCAGAGAATGAATACAATTGAACTGTGGTACGCTTTTAAAACATTAATTACAGATGCCTTGAATGTGTATATACCATTAAAAAAATACTCCACGAGAAGGGTTCCAAGTTGGATGAATAGTGAAGTTGCCGCATTACTTGAGCAGAAAAAGGTGGCATGGAAAGGTTACAGAGTAATAAAAAGTACTGAAGCCTATAGCAGCTACAAGGTGATGTGTAATAGAGCCACAGAAAAGGTTCGACAGGCAAAGGCAGTTTATGAGAAATCACTAGCAAACAGAGCAAAGAGGGGGGGTAAAGAATTCTTCACATATATAAATGCCAAGAAGAGTAGGACAAACCAGATCAGACCTTTACGTAAGGGAAAGGGGATAGTAATAAATACATCAGCTGCCATTGCAGATGAACTCAACAGTTATTTTGCATCAATATTTACAAATGAAAAGCCTTTTGTGGCAATGGGAAATTGTGGGAGCGAAGTTAAAAAATATGTAATTAATGATATTGAAATTTCGCAAGATTATTTAATGAAAAAACTTTCGAGCCTACAGACCAGTAAGGCTCCTGGAGTTCATGGAATGTACCCTATAATCTTAAGAGAGGCGGCAAGCGAGTGCATTGAACCATTGGGGCTAATTATGCGAGTATCACTAGACTCTGGGGAGATTCCCTTGGGTTGGAAAAGTGCAAATGTATCTCACATACATAAGGTAAGTTGGAAATTATCGACCTGTCAGTCTGACTTTAGTAGTAGGGAAAATCATGGAGGCAATGATCAAGGGTGGAATTCAGGATCATTTGGATCGAATTGAAATTCTCAAGGATACTCAGCATGGTTTTTTAAAGGGAAAATCATGTTTAACAAATCTGGTTCGCTATTTCGAAAGGGTCACTCACGAGCTGGATTTAGGGAATAATTTCGACATTGTTTATTTAGATTTCAGTAAAGCTTTTGACTCAGTCCCACATGAGTGGTTGCTTTATAAGCTGTAACAGGTTGGAATCACTGGGAAAATCCTTAGATGGATAGAAGGGTGGCTTCAGGGCAGGAGGCAGAGGGTTGTGATAAATGGCTATTCCTCAGATTAGGTTGATGTAAGAAGTGGGGTTCACCAAGGATCAGTATTAGGACCACTGTTGTTTTTAATTTTCATAAACGACATTGATGAAGGGATAGAGGGCGTGATGTCTAAATTTGCAGATGATGTTAAAATTGGTAGAGTAGTTAATGATCACTGTCAAGCTGAGCTTCTTCAGAGAGACCTAGATAGACTTCAAGAATGGTCAGAAAAATGGCAGCTGTGCTTTAATCCAACAAAGTGTAAGGTATTACACCTGGGAAACAGTAATCCCAAAAAAACTTATTCACTTGGTGGAGTTCAACTAAACCCAGTACTGGAGGAAAGGGACTTGGGTGTTATGATATGGTCAGACATGAAATTCTCCGAGCATTGTAAACAGGTTGCAAGGAAGGCCCATGGTGTCCTATCCGATGATCTATCGAACTTTTGCAAGTAGAGATAGGGACGTGATAATCCCATTATATAAGGCTTATGTTAGACCACACTTGGAATACTGTGTTCAAGTATGGAGACCGCACCTAAAGAAAGGGTGCAAAGAAGGGTAACTTGCCTGGTGAGATCGGCAAAAGGGCGTCCTTATGAAGAAAGACTTCGAATATGTGGGTTGCAGAGTTTGGAAACTAGACACCTTAGAGGAGATTTGATTGAGGTGTTTAAGGCTCTGAGAGGCATCAGTAAAATGAATGAGGACAAAATTTTCAAGATTATAAATGATGCTAGAACTAGGGGACATAAATTCAAGTTACGGGGGGAAATGTTTAGATTGGACTGCAGGAAGTTTTATTTTAGCCAGCGAGTTATAAATTACTGGAATAAGTTGCCTTCATGGGTGGTAGAAGCCGACAGTTTGGGGAAATTCGAAGGTCATCTGGATAGTACTTTTGGGTAAGGGAAGCGCATAGGATGATAGGTTTAATTTCCTTTTTATTTTATTTATTAATTATTATTATTTAGTTATTTATTTTATTTATTTATTTTTTGTTTTTATCATTGTTTTGTTCGGATTTTTTTTTTTTTTTTTTTTTTTTTGGCTGGTGCAGCATAAGCCATAGGCTTTCTTGCACCATGCGGCCGTTACTAATACTAAAGCTGAGCTTCTTCAGAGAGACCTAGATAGACTTCAGGAATGGTCAGAAAAATGGCAACTATGCTTTAATCCAACAAAGTGTAAGGCTCACATTCATAATAACTACACTCAACACCAACCATGCAATTAAAAAATATTTAATTATAATTTTAATTTTAAAATATAAACATAAAATAAATAAAAACTGGTCTATTTACAATAATAAAAGTGCTAGGAATTATAAGCACTAAGAATTTAAAATGCTGTAACTAAAATCCTTCAAGTACTAAAATACCGGTAACCGTAGCTTTCAGAAGCGACCGCCTCCTTTCTCAACAATGTATTACTATTGTACAACATATCCTTAAGTAGCAGGCCCACAGCACTCGCACACGTGGTTCCATAGGAACATGATTGGTATTCTCCACCTGTGTACTGGGACCGGAAATGGCCCAAGAGCGTGTCATACAGAACCGATTATCCTGTCGGAGGACAACAGTCTCAAAAAGGGGATGCAAACGCACACCCCTATCTCTATTAATAATATTATTAGATGCACTGATTCGCAAGCTCTCGAGCCATTTGCGTTCCCAAAACCCAGGCGCACGGTTCAAAATGACCGCACCTTCTGGGGAAATCTGGTGTTGCTTCTCCCAAAAATGCGTCGCCACAGCTGACGTCCCATAATTCGCTGTCTTTATAGCATTTATGTGCTCCCCCAGACGATCCTTGAACCGCTGCCCCATCTCACCAACATAACAATCCCCACAATCCGGACACTTAATCTCATATACTACCCCACTACTAGCCTCTTTTGTTATGGGGTCTTTAACTTGGGACACCACCGTGTGCAGCCTCCGTCCCGGAAGCTGCACACAGTGGGTCTAACACTCACGTAATGCTTGTGCAATACGTTCAGTGAGGCCCAGATAGCAGGGAATATATGCAGTGGTGGTTGGTGCGGATGGCTCACTAGCATTGGACACCACCTGTCTAATGTATTTGTCCAAGACCCTTTGGGGGTAGCTGCATTTTCTGAGGTCTGCTGTGACTCTACTAATTTCCTTTTCCCTAACCTTGGGGGTACTGCAGTGGGACCCAACCCTATCCAATAATGCCTTGGCCACACTATTCTTGTGTTGATTAGTTTGTGCCTAGCTATAATGAGTGTACTGACTCTGGCACATAGGCTTCCTATAAACTTCAGTTCTAAGCCTAAAACCTTCTCTAACCACCAATACATCAAGGAACTGAAGGGTTCCTGCTGCTTCCACCTCAGAGGTAAATTGAATAAAAGGGGAGAAGCTATTAAGCACATCACCTTCCTTCCTTCTCCTTCTGTATAATGGTAAACGTGTCGTGTCATCCACATACCTTTTCCATTTATAAATGGGGAATTCCAACCCATCAAAAATCCTATTTTCCAATTCCTCTATGGCTAAATTAGCTACAATGGCGCTAATGGGGGGAACCCATGGCTGTGCCATGGATCTGCTTATACATAATATCTTGAAAAACTATAGTAGTACTGGAAAGGCAAAACTCTACACCCTTACAAATGTCATCAATATTTAAAAGAGACCTTGTACTTAAAGTATCATCCTTCTCCGGAGCCATTCTTACACATTGGACTCCATGCTTAATGGAGATATATGTAAATAGGGAAACTACATCAAATGAAATCATAATCTCATCTTCCTCTATAATCTGATCTTTCACAAAATCCTTAATAACAAAACTAGAATGTCCCACTATAGGGGCAATCAGCCTGGCTAAAAATCTCGACAGGGAATGGGTGGGGCTACCTACAAAAGACACAATCGGTCTAAGTGGTACACCCACTTTGTGTGTGTCTCTGGGAGACCGTAAAACCTGGGCAGCCGGCATCCTGCTGCATGCAAAGACCTAAAAACCTCCTTGGATATCTTTCCTGCCTTCTGCCAACGCTGTATAATACTATTAACCTGCCGTTCTAGACCAACTAATGGATTTCTCTGGGTGAACTTATCGTAGTGGTGTCCTTGTAAAAGATCTAAGGCCTTTTTATGATAATCTTCTTTATCCAAAATTACCGTGGATCTGCCTTTATCAGTAGGTAAGACTATGATTTTATCATCCCGTCTAAGTTTTCTCAGTGCTCTTCTATGGTTAAAACTGAGGTTAGAAGGGGCAGTCTTTGTCTTACTCAAAATAGCAGAAGTTCTAATACATACTTCGTTGGCCTGGATCACTGGTAATTTACAGATAGCTCTTTCTATACCCATGGCTATCTCCGCAATAGGTGGTTTAGGAGGCACCAAAGCGAACCTAGTACCCAAGTTCAATACCATCTCCTGTTCCTTAGTTAGTTGCTTACCACTCAAGTTATGAACAAAATTAGTACTATTATCATTGCATAAAACCACTGCCTCCTCTAATAACTTGTTAAATTTACTGATTTCTCTCCGCCTATAGGTATACCAAATTCTGGTTACTCTATCCGACACTAATATCATTAACAGTGATAAATGAACTGAAGATACACTACAATTAATATATTCCAAAGCCCAACAAATACGTCTTTTGGTATCTCTCAAGTCATCATGTTATGTTGGCGAGATGGGGCAGTGGTTCAAGGATCGTCTGGGGGAGCACATGAATGCTATAAAGACCGCGAATTATGGGAAGTCAGCTGTGGCGGAGCATTTTTGAGAAGCAACACCAGATATCCCCAGAAGGTGTGGTCATTGTGGACTGTGCGCATGGGTTCTGGGAACGCAAGTGGCTCGAGAGCTTGCGAATCAGTGCATCTAATAATAATATTATTAATAGAGATAGGGGTGTGCGTTTGCAACCCCTTTTTGAGACCGTTGTCCTCCGATGGGACGATCGGTTCTGTATGACACGCTCCCGAGCCATTTCCGGTCCCAGTACGCAGGTGGAGAATACTGACCATGTTCCTGTGGAACCACATGTGTGAGTGCTGTGGGCCTGCTACTTAAGGATGTGTTGTACAATAGCAATACACTGTTGAGAAAGGAGGCAGTCGCTTCCAAAAGCTACGGTTACCGGTATTTTAGTACTTGAAGGATTTTAGTTACAGCATTTTAAATTCTTAGCACTTTTATTATTGTAAATAGACCAGTTTTTATTAATTTTACATGTACAGGTGACCCCCACTTAACGCTGATAATTTGTTCCGGAAAAACAGAGCGCTAAGTGAAACCGCGCTAAGCGAGCGCCACATTCCTATAAGGTAACATATGTATTTATGAGTTACGGTCGGTGCCATAGGATATTTCCTAATCAATAATAAATGGTAGTGAAAAGATGCACAAATGTCCGTCAAAATATTTGTACATATAAAATATTCTGTATTACATACGTATATAATTATGTGGTAACTACTTACGTATCAAAATTAAACTTAAAATTCCAATTAAAATCATGAATTTAATTGATCTAAATTGATTTAATTTAATTGATAAATTTAATCATGAAAAATGTGTCGAATTTGAGTTGAACTTTGGCCCTCTTCCAAATAAACTAAAAGCGGTATTAATTTTAAATCCCCCTCAGTTTAATTACCACCCAACAATAAAGTCGACCGATTCTTCTCCGCTTTGAAACCAGGCATGTTTTTTTATTCTTTCAAAATGAAACTTCTTTTAGGCATTTGTTTCCACAAAAGTCATGCTTCATCTATGTTAAAAACTTGAGAAGTATAGTATAACACATAATATCCCTCTTCAATAATTTTAACAAGGTCTTTTTTGAAAGTTTTGGCTCCTTCTGCACTTGCGGCTTCTCCCTGGATGTTAAATCTATTCAACAAGCCCTTACTAGTTTTAAATGGTTCCACATTTTTTTTTTTTGTTTTTTTCAATAATATTTAACTTAACTGAATTCTGCATTGGATATTATTTTCAATAAAATTAGTTAGTCTTTCCATTTCGATCCTAATAGCCGGCCTAGCTCTAGTTGCGTGCAGTGGAACAGCTATCTTTCCCGCTGCTAAAATTAATTCATTTTTTTTTTATAATTGTTCTTACAGTTAAACTTGCAAGTCCTAAATTATGGCACACATCCGCTTGTCTTTGACCGGAATCGATTCGCTTCAAAATGTCTAATTTAATTTCAAATTCAGTCTTTTTCTTACATTTATAGTCTTCGTACTGCGACGAGACATTACTTTTTCATTCTTATTGGCCATTATTAACTCTTCGAAAATGTAACTGCGTTTGTTGCATTAATTATGTTACAATGTTCAAGTAAACTGTCCATTTCACACGATGTCTAATATGGTACTGAGTGATGACTAGACTTCGGATAAATGCATATAACGCAAATATTACAAGCAATATACTTGATCATTTTTTAAAATGTTGATCTCAGAACTACGTAACAAGTCACTGTACTGCGAGAAAATTTCACTGATCGTGGGAAATGTTTTAATGTTGTTTTGCTATTCATTTTCAAGCTATCGACTCCATCAAATGAAAAGATTTCGTTAAATATGCCAAAAATGCAATCTGTAAAAGAGCGTTAAGTGATCTGTGACAGCGTTATAGTCAGATACGGGTTATAATATATGAACAGCATTATAGCGAACCCGTTATAACAGGGGCCTGCTGTACATATTTATTTTATATTTATATTTTAAAATTAAAATTATAATTAAATATTATTTAATTGCATGGTTGGTGTTGAGTGTGTTATTATGAATGTGAACTTTCCCAACCTCGTAGGCCTTTTTGAAGATAAAGTATAAGGTATTACACCTGGGAAACAGTAATCCCAAAATAACTTATTCACTTGGTGGAGTTCAACTAAACCCAGTACTGGAGGAAAGGGACTTGGGTGTTACGATACGGTCAGACATGAAATTCTCCGAGCATTGTAAACAGGTTGCAAGGAAGGCCCATGGTGTCCTATCGATGATCTATCGAACTTTTGCAAGTAGAGATAGGGAAGTGATAATCACATTATATAAGGCTTTTGTTAGACCACACTTGGAATACTGTGTTCAAGTATGGAGACCGCACCTAAAGAAAGACATCAAGCTTCTTGAAAGGGTGCAAAGAAGTGGGAGTAACTTGCCTGTTGAGATCGGCAAAAGGGTGTCCTTATGAAGAAAGACTTCGAATATGTGGGTTGCAGAGTTTGGAAACTAGACATCTTAGTGGAGATTTGATCGAGGTGTTTAAGGCTCTGAGAGGCATCAGTAAAATGAATGAGGACAAAATTTTCAAGATTATAAATGATGCTAGAACTAGGGGATATAAATTCAAGTTACGGGGGGGAAATGTTTAGATTGGACTGTAGAAATTTTTATTTTAGCCAGCGAGTTATAAATTACTGGAATAAGTTGCCTACATAGGAGGTAGAGGCCATCATTTTGGGTCAGCCTCTACCACCCATGTAAGCAACTAAGGTCACTCAAATTCAAAGGTCATCTGGATAGTACCCTCGGGTGAGGGAAGCGCATAGGATGATAGGTTTAATTTCCTTTTCTTTTATTAATTATTATTATTATTTTTTTATCATTGTTATATTCGGGTTTTTTTTTTTGCTGGTGCAGCATAAGCCATAGGCTTTCATGCACCATGCGGCCATTACTAATATTAAAAATACCAATACATACCTAGTATCCAGAATATGCGCCTTTCGCAGCATGCACCACAGCCAGCCTCCTTGTGAGGGACTCAATATGTCCACCGAAAGTTGCTACGGGTATCTGTGACCATGCAGACTGCAGTGCACCCCGGAGTTCCTGTAGGTTCCTTGGTGGAGGATCCATCCGTCTGATGTGTCGCTCAAGGTGGTCCCATAGATTTTCAAATTGGTTAAGATCTGGGGAAATTTGGTGGACAAGGGAGTAGCTTGAAGTTTTCGTCATGCTCCTCAAACCAATCAAGGACAATTCTGGCTACATGGCATGGCGCATTGTCTTGCTGATAGATACCATCGCCCTCAGGGAACACGGTCAACACGTATGGGTGTACCTGATCGCCGAGATCGATAGGTAACCATTTGCATTCTGGGTGCCCTTCAGAGGTATCAGCGGACCCAAGCCATGCCATGAAAACATTTCCCAGACCATAATGCCGCCCCCACCAGCCTGCCTTCTGCCAACAATCGTGTCTGGATGTCTGTTCTCGGAGGTTTCACGCCTAATACGCCACTGTCTACTTTCACTTTGTGGAGCAGAAACCATGACTCATCGGAGAAGGCCACCTGTTGCCACTCAGCTGGTGTTCAGTGTCAGTATTGCTGTGCAAACTGATGGTGTTGTTTGCGATGAATGGCCGTAAGCATGGGCACTGTCACCAAGCATCTGCTCCGGAGCCCAATGGGCAACAAGGTTTGCTGCACTATCATGTTGGAGACCTTTCTGGTGTAACCATGGTTCATTTGGATGGCCGGTTGAGCAACAGTAGCGTGCCGATCGGTCCTGACCAGCTGTTTCAGCCGACGTTCACCTCTGGGATCAATGGTGCATGTGACTTCAAGTCATCAAAACTGTCCCATTTGTCACTGCAGCACATGAGCATTTCGCAAAGTTTGCTGTTCTGGGAATGGTGGCACCTCTGGCCCGATAGCCGATGATCATTCCTTTTTCCAGGTCTGATAGGTTGTCCATGACAGAGGCTGTTACTGTGTTCATGGATGCTGAACATCAAGCCTTATATGCTTGCGGTGTGTGAACTTCTGTATAGCAAATTTTTCTATTATTTTTGAATTGCTGTCAGTTGTGCAATCATTTTGTAAGAAAGTACATATTTTCCTCTGATTTAAGTGATGAGGCACTGCACTTTCTGTGTATTAAAGAAGTATTGATGGAAGAACTTCATATACAATTAGATAAAAGTGAATACAATAATTTTCTAGAGAAACTAAAATATTAATTCAATTGATGAAAGGTGTGCAGATTTTAAAAAAAAATAGGAAAATTAATACAACTCCTCATCTGTTCATTTTCACTTGAACCATATGGGGGAATGGTCTCATGAGCCAGCAAAATAGTTTACAAGTAATAAAGCTGCACTGCAATTAGAAATGACTGATTTTCAAACATTTTGCTTTGAAAAAAAAAAAAATAATGAATTGAGTGATTTGCAACAGTTGGGGAAAATATATGCAACATGAAAAGTATCCTGAAATAAGGAAACTGTGTACTCAGTTATGTACAGTGTTCAGATCAACATGTATATGTGAATCAACGTTTTCAAAAAATGAACCATATTAAGAACAAGTTTTACTCTCAGCTAATGAATGATCATCTGCAAAATTTGTTTCAAATATCAAGTACAAGGTTTGTTCCAGATTTTACAATAATTGTTTTAGAAAAAAAAATGTTATTTTTTCTCATATGTACAGGCATACCTCGAATAAAGAATAGGATGCGTTCCACGAAATTACTTCGTTCAGCAGCCGACCGGGCTAGCCGAGTGGGTAAAGTACCTGCCCGGCAACCCAAAGGTCGCGGGTTCGATTCCCGCCTCGGGCTTGGATCAAAGTACTGCAAAAACCTTAGGAGGTGCAATATGGCCACAGAAGCCGATGCGCCAACAACTACCAAATCAAAAAAAAAAAAAAAAAAAAACTTCGTTAAGCGAAACTTCGTTTTCAGAGGTAAAAATACTATGGCCAGAATAGGGATATGTTCCTACGTAAAGAAAATGAAAAGCTTTTTTTTCGAACAAAGAAAAGTTTTATTAAATAAACATTCAACTTACATACAAAGTGAAATCACATTTTAAAATATGAGTCTAAAGTTGATTGCTTATGCTTTTTTTCTCTTTCATTTAACAATTGTCTATACGGAGTTATTGCATTTAACACTGATCGCTTAACAATAAAACTTCTTCCTAAATCAGGATCATTTTCACTAAAAAAATTTAAACGTTTTCAATGTCATTTAAGCAGCTTTTTAAATCTTTGTTTGTTAACACTTTTTCGGCAGGAACTTCTTTAACTTCGTCTTCATTATCTTTGTCTTCGTTGCTAACAAGGTTTTCTAAATCTTCCACTGAAAATCATCATCTTCTGCATTCAATAAATTTCTAACATCCTCTTCATCGACATTTTCGAAACCTATTGGTTGAGCCATCTGGATAACTTCATTTCCAATTTCTTGGATGCTATTTTCTTCTTTTAGTACAACTTCTGGCCATATTTTGCGCCAAACTCCATTTAAGCATTTCTTATTGACTTCTTTCCAAGAACTATCAATGTTTTCAATTGCCTTTTTAATGGTGTAGTTTTTCCAAAAGGTTTTAACTGTGATTTCCTCTTTATCCTCTAGTTCAGTTAAATTGCTTAATGTTTGACGCAGATAATAAGCTTTAAATGATGCTATCACTCCCTGATCCAATGGTTGAATCAAAGAAGTTGTGTTTGCTGGAAGAAACACAACTTTGACAGGAATGCATGTGTCCAACGTGTTAAGATCAGTAGGATGTCTCGGAGCATTGTCTAACAACAAAAGAGCTTTTTCTTCAAAGTTGTTTTTTTGACAATACCGTTTTACTTCAGAACAAAAGTGGTTAACAAACCAATCAGTAAATAACTCCTTGGTAACCCACGCTTTTCTATTTGCTTTCCATATTACAGGTAAATTCATTTTTATGTTACCTTTTAACGCCCTCGGATTTTCTGAATGGTAAACTAATAACAATTTTAATTTATAATCGCCAGAGGCATTCAATCGAAAGAGTAACATTAAACGGTCTTTGGCTGCTTTGAACCCAGCAGCTGGTTTTTCTTCAATAGAAATGAAACTTTTTGTTGGTAGCCGTTTCCAGAACATACCGCTTTCGTCAACACTGAACACCAAATTTGGTGGAAAATTTTCACGTTCAATTATTTCCTTTAGTTTTTCTGAAAACTTATTTGCGGCTTCTCCTGTTAATTTTACACTATGAACCCTGGCCCGTTTTTTAAATTTCTCGAACCAACCACGAGAAGCCCAAAAGGTTTCCGTAATTTCGTCAGTTTGTTTAGATTTCAGGTGATTAAACTGGAATATTTTTTTTTTTTTTTTTTTTTTTTTTATGTTAAATGGGGCTTGAAATTGCGGACTTCGTTATATCGAAGCTTCCTTATCAGAGGTAACGTTAACCGAGGTATGCCTGTATATGTACATAAATTTTAACGTATCTAGTAATTACATAAATAAATACATACAGATTCATCTAATGTTAGACGATTTATTAATTTTATTTTAATTTCAAACATGCGGACCATGATAAAATATTGTTCCTAATACGCGCCACGATAAGATTTTTCTTCTAATATGGACTGCAATGAAAACTAATTGGTGACCCCTGTTCTTAAGGGGTGGGGGAAGGTAAAGTTACATGGCTAGGGTGCCATTTGTTGTGTCATTACGATGGCATCTGTGGCTCCTGAGGGGATGCCCCTGTGTATCCTACCCTGTCAAACTGGGTTAGAATAATCCTGTGTATCAAATCAGTGAGCCATCAGTAAGATCCAGTGGAAGCTCAAACCGCTGTGAAGACATGCTCAGTGGAATGTCAAATTGGGTAGAAGGTTTAGTTAAAGATTTGTATAATCCAGTAGTAGGTCAGTTAGTGGTTATCTATCTGGGGGAAACCAAGTTTGGTATTGTGCCCTAGAAGGGCATTGATATTCAATGCTTGTAAGGTATTTTTAGACATTGTTCTCCTTCTTCTAAAGATGTGAATTGGGTGAAAGCAAAATAATTTTCCTCATTGATGAAAAGGTGCTGTGGACTATGGGACATATCACGAGTCTTGTTTATTGAAATACTGCATAGCACACCATCAAATTGGGGGCAGGTGTACAGCAAATGCTCCTAGTCTTCTCTCTGTCTACAACTGCAGTGGGATCTACAGTTAAACCCAGTGATATCAACTTAGTAATAGCTTTACAGTGCAAGGAAGCTAGAATGCTTTTGCTGCACTGTATGGCTGAACATATGGCCGGAAAAAAAAAAATAGAGATTAGATAAGAAAATACAAATTATTTGCTTCCCTCCTTGCATAGGTCACCTTGACCTTTAAATTTAATCAAACTAGGAGTTTAACCTGCCCCGGAAGGCAAATTGTCTTAATGATCAACGACTCGCTGGCTAAAAGAAAACTTCCTATAATCTAGTCTAAACCTCTTCCCTCGTATTTTAAATTTATGCCCGAGTTCTGGAATTCTCTATAACAGTGAAAATTCTGTATCTGTTCATTTTACTAACCCCTCGCAGAGCCTTATAGAACTCTGAGGTGCTTGGTTGCCAAGCTTTTGTAGCCCACATATTCAAGAAGTCTTTCCTCATATGGTCACCCATTTGCTGACCTCACCATGCGAGTTGTCTGTCTTTGGACCTTTCAAGAAGTTCGTCTTTTTTCAGATGCGGTCTCCATACTTTAGCATTAGTATAAGTAGAGGCATATGAGCAAGAAAGCAAGCTTATACAGCATCAGCCAAAAATAAAAAACTGCTCCCTCATGTGTGAAATCTGAGCAAGAGGAAGAATCCCATCAGCATTCAGCTTGCTCAAACCATTTAAGGCCTTATACACTTCAGTGAGATCACCTCACAGCTGCCTAGTCTGCAGACATTGCAATTTGCAGAACTTAAGTTGTTCTTGGTAAGAGCAACTTTCTACCCCCCCTCCAATCTTGTTGCCCTTCTCTGTACCCTTTCCAGTAGCTGTACATCCTTCCTAAAATGAGGCCTTCCATACCTATGCAGTACTCAGGGTATGGCTTGACCCTTTATACAAGGAGATAATCACCTCCTTATCTCTGCTAGCAAAATTCCTGTATATCATTGAAAAAACTCCATGAGCTTCCCTGGCAGCTTGTCTGCATCGTTCAGAAAACTTCATTTTCAACACAGTTGGTAAGTTTGTCATTTGTCAATGTTAAACTTCAGTTGCTATCTCTCAGCCCATCTGCCCAGCTTTCCTGGATCCTGCTGCAGTAGCGTGCTGGCATTACTATCATTAACAATCCAGCCAACCTTTGTATTGTCTGAAAACTTGGCCGTTAAGCTTGACATACCCTAATCACTGTCATTGATAAATATAGAAAACAACAATGGGCCCAACACCGAACCCTGGGGGACTCCACTAATAACACTAATCCACAAAGAGCAAGGTCCACTGATCAGCACTGTCCATCTTTTCCCACTGAACCATCCCTTTATCTATAGCAGCAGCTTGCCCTTAATGCCATACTTCTCCAAGTTTTACAAAATCTTCCATGTGCCAAAGCATCAAAAGCTTTCCTGAAATTCAAGTATGTGATATCAAAATTTTTTTGCATCCAGTTCCTTTGTGACCACATCATAGTATCCCGTCAGAGTGGTCAGACAAGACTTCTCCTTAAGAAACCCATGCCATGCCATGTCTGAACTATAACTTCAGTCTTGTTTAGATGATCGTGTAATGCTTCTTTAACCAGTGCAATGCTCCATAATTTTACCCAGAACAGAAGTTAAACCAACAAGTCTGTAATCACTTGTCACCCTTTGAACTCCCTTTGTGAATAGGGGATACATCTCCAGTCTGTGGGGACCTTCCTTGAATCAAAGAATGCTCTCATAATTATGGCTAAGGGTTTGTTTACCTCTTTTGCTGTCTCCTTTAATAACTGGACTGATTCCATCCACCCCAAGTGCCTTTCTTGTGTTTAACTTCAACAATTTTTCCTCCACTTTGCTTCAGTTATTACAAAATTTTTTTTAGCTCCCTGCTAGCGCTTAAACTTCTGACATTCCCCACCTTAAATAACTCCTCATGTGTGACTGTAGATGCAAAATACTCATTCTATTCATCAGTTACCCGACTAGGATCATCAACAGTCAAACCATCGATATCAAGTGGACTAATCCAATTTATTCCCCCTCCTTCTAGAGCCTACAGAAGTAAAGAACACTGCCATTTTTCTTTGCATCCTTTGCCATATATTTCTCGTAATCTGCCTTTGCTTGTCTAACCTCCTCTGTGACTTGATTACAGACTAGCTCATATCTACCATAAGCATGTGTCACCTAACACTTTATATGCATCCCATGCCTTTCTCTTCTCTGCCACAGGTCTCATTAGTTTGTGTGATATCCATTTAGGTCTAAATCTTGAACAGTATTTCTTAGTTAGTATGAAAAGCCTAGTAGCTTCCAAGATTAATTTTCTGAAGGCTTCCTATTTAGAATTTGGTGTTAACATCATCAGTTGGATCCCACTGTATAGAATTAAAAACTCTCTGAGACCACTGTAGTCACCTTTTATGAAAGCAGAAACCTTTCCCTTTACCCTTGATGGTAGTTACATCTTTAAGTCCGGTTTCCACTCTTTCCAAAACCATGTTGGAATGCCAAACGTGCAGCAGTAAGAAAGGCTCAAAAAAGCCATGGGGGATATTTTGTCGTTATGCCACCATGGATAATCTAATCACTTTCAAACGGGCATCACAAAAGCATGTTACATTAGACATCAGAGTCTGAAAGAATCGTGGATCTGCTTCACATCTTCCATCACCTAAGCTCTTCTGGGATCAATTCTGGAAAATGAAGGGCAGATACACATCACATGCTACATTGATCCTGGAGCATAATGGATGTGCAATTGCGAACATCTATGGGGGACATTTGCTAAAGTGTCTGCTGAAACATCTTATGCCCCTGAGTTTCTGGCTTTCAAAGAAAAACAGCATTTGAAGCTGTCCTCAAACAACTCTGCGGCCTACAATCAGCCTTTCATATGGTTGGAATTGAAAGTGGCACTATCTCAAATGCTTGCAAGTGCCGTCAGGACAGATGACATTCATTATGAGATGATTTTATGTTTTGGAATGAATCTAATGGATCGGCTGCTCCTTCTGTACAACAGGATCTATCTTGGATATGAATTTCCAGACTCCTGGCATAAGGTAATTGTGCTTGCCTTTCCCAAGCTGGGAAGGTTCCAAAAATTCTGACCAATTACCATCCAACTGCTTTGACAAGCTGTCTGTGCAAAATCCTGGAAAGGATGGTCAATTCCTGCCTCATGTGGTACTTAGAAGCAAATGACCTCCTTTCTGGAATTCATTGTGACTTCTTAAAGAACAGGTCAACACTCGACCATTTAATAAGATTGGAAACATCTATCCGAGATGCATTTTCCTCAAATGCAAGGACCTGGTGTCGACATTCTTTGATATGGAAAAAGCATGCAATGTGGCTTGGAAATTTGGAATTTTAAAAGATATCTATATCTTTGGTTTTTAGTGGTTATATAGCTCTTTTTATTAAAATTTTTTTGTTGAACTATACATTCCAAGTCCGTGTGGGGCTTTTATTTCTTTCGACCTTTCTGTCAAGAAGGTATTCCCCAAGGGTCACTTCTTAGTGTTACGTTTTTTTGCTATGAAAGTTAATTCTATTACCGAACAACTTCCAACTGTAAACAGTGCCCTCTTCATTGATGACTTTAGCATCTTTTCACAGTCATGCAACATGAGGGTTATTGGAAGGCAATTGCAAAATGCTGTTGACCATGTCAACTCTTGGGCAATGAGTAATGTTTCAGGTTATCATCTCAGAAGACCGTTTGTGTACACTTTTGTTTCAAAGAGAACCTTCACCCTGAATCCGAACTCAAACTCGGACAAAACATCATTCTAGTAGCACCGGAGACAAAATTCATGGGGCTCATATTTGATAATAAGTTAACATTTTTATCACACATCCGTCAACTACGGACAAAGTGCACAATGGGGCTGAATCTCTTGTGCTCCATCTCCTCTAATAACTGGGGGAGCGGACTGTTGAATTTCTCTGCCTCTTTCGTGCACTTGTCTGATCGAAATTAGATTGTGTCCCAAGTATACCCTTCAGCTAGAGAAACAGTGTACTGCAGTGGTTACACCCAATTCACCATCAAGCCATCTGCACTGCTACTGGAGCATTTAGGACATCTCCTGTCAAAGCAAATGAACCCACCTTTGTTGCTTCGATGAAAGCAGTCATCACTCAAATATATACTTTTAAACTGAAGCCCCTGTCAGACAATCCTATGTGGACATCCGTTTTCCAGTCATGATGGGAAAATCTCTGTAACAGCCATCAGGCCGCCAACTGCCCCTTTGGTATTCTTGTCCAAAAGCTGCTCAAAGAACTGAACATTACTGTAGACAATGTCACCAAGGCAGCCCTTCCACCCTGGCATGCCTGCTTTCCATTAAGCAACTTTTCTCTTATTAACGGGTAAAACAGCTACAGTTTTTCCATGCTACAAATATCTGAGAAGATTCCTTTCGATTACAGTATATACACAGCAAGCTCTGGACTACATAAAAACTAATAAATGTCAAAGGTGTACGGTGTACACAGATTCTTTAAGTGCATTACAGGCTCTAACAATAAGATACAATCCTTATCCTGTCCTGTCCAGTGTTCAGCAGAAATTGCATTTTCTTGCTGAATATACATTTGACATCTGCTTCTACTGTATCCCGAGCCACATTGGATCAGCAGATCTGCAATATCTGCTGATTTAGCAGATATTGCAGCCAGATCAGCACAATCCCAAAGAAATCACACCCTGATGGTTCCATTGCCCCAGAGGTTCACATCTGGTGAGTATGGGCTTGGCACACCCAGGGTCCTGAGCTGGATAACATCATTCTTCTCTCTCTTGGTGATTCCTTTCTACTTCTGTCAATCTCTCTCTCTCTCAGGGTAGCCCGGGAATTTTTTTTTTTTTTTTTTTTTTTTTGCTGGTGCAGCATAAGCCTTAGGCTTCCTTGCACCATATGACTAATAATAATATACAGACTACAGGCAAGTGATATGAAGCATACTACACTCCCAATGGCAACAATCATGTCATGGACAAGCCACCAACAAGTTGTATCACGTTATGCCTGTAATCCAAACATGGCAGTATAGTCTGCACAGGAACTGTAAAGAGGAAGTTGTTCTTGCCCCCCCCCCCCCGCATAGGACATAGCCATCTTACACATGATTTTCTGCTGAGGACGGATGACCCTCCTATGTGTGAGGATTGTGACGCACCTTCTTAACAATTAAACATATTTTAACCAAATGTCCACATTTTAGACATGAATGGAGCGTATCGTTTACCTCTTTTAACTATCTGACTGAGCCCTATACACTTAGTATATGTATGGAAAACCTGTTCTTGACATAATGACCAATTTTAATGGTTCACTGTTATCTTTTATCACTTCTCTATCTTTTACTGATTTTAATTACTGTTTGGTATTAAATTACCGTTGTTGGAGCATTATAGCCTCTGCTGCTGATGTGCCAGCAAACATTAAACCGACCAGCCAACATCTTTAAGTAAATCCTACATCAGTACACTGTAATCACTGCCACTGAGTGATTCCTTTATCTGCAGATACTTAATGCATGAATAATCACTGCTGATAATCAGATCAAGAGTATTACTATCCCTCTTGCTGCCCCTCGAACACACTGCTGCAGAAAACAAATCCAATAAATCCACAATCTTGCTAGTGTACGAGTGACCAACCCACACATTTCAGTCAATATCTGGGAGGTTAAAATCCCCCATTATATAAGACACTCCGACTCACCGGCCCGCTCTCTCTTTACAGTTGTTCATTGTACTCATCAGAGTCATTAGGCCTATAACACACTCCTACCCTCATTTTTGCTTTCCTAGTGCTTATGTCACACCAAACTGACCCAACATTGCACTGTCCATCCATGTCAACTGGATTCACTGCCTTAGATTTCGTTTCTTAACTAACAGCATAACCCCTCCTCCCTTCCTATTCTGTCTGTCCTTTCTGTACACATTTCACTCCCCAAATCCAAATTGTGCATTCCTTACATTTGTGTGACACCATCTCTGATAATCCAACAATATCCGCCCTTGATCCCTCCACCAGCATGTCAAACTCATCAAATTCATTCACCATACTCCGAGCACTGGTGCACATGAAAGTACAGTCAGTCCTCGTATAGCACGATAGTTGTGTTCCTAGAAACCCTCGTGCAATGCAAAATCTTGCAATATAAACAGACTATAGGAAAAATAGGGTTAGGTGCCGACCTCCCAAGATTGAACACACATTTGTAACCAAAACATTACCAAAAACAATAAATTATTGTAATAAAATATTGCTAATGCTTTTGCTTCTATCGTAAGCAAAATTGTTTTTGTTTGAATTTCTATCCAAACATATAACAGCCGTTCCGTCTCTTCCAATTCTTTGTGTCTTAATCTAATGGATTTTAATTACACTTTTGAGTTGTTCCTGCAATGAAAGTTTTTATTTTCTCTGCATTCTTTCTAATTCTCGGCGTTGCCTCATTTAGGCCTGTAGCACGTGCAATATCACATGGTCTTTCATTTCGCTCAAAGCATTTCACAAATTCATATTTTTTCTCTATTGACAGAGGTGGACTGGCCATAAGCCTTACCGGGGAAACCCCGGTGGGCCGGTGTGATTTTTTGGCAATGAATGCTAGTATGAGGCCACTACAAATTTTTGACCCAGTCTGCCTCTGTTTATCGATATTGCTTTTCTTTTTCTCTTTGAATCTGTAGTGTCTTCACCAGGATGCTTCCTTTTAAGTATTTTACTCATTTTAAGGAATAAAGCACAATCACAAAATGAGGAGGCATACACAAACAAAGCTGCACACATGTAGCAACTGAATAAACAACACTGTAAAGGCAGAGACACACTATTAACACCTCACATTTTACTGAAACACATTTCTGGGGGTTACTACCATAAAACAATAAAAACAATTTCCAGTTGCGTTCCTGCTAGTGGAATCTGTTATAAATTTGCTAGTGAACTCGATCTAATTGCATTTGCGATAATACCGATAGCTGGAATTGTGTGGGTTTTTACGTTATTATGGTGAAATGTGTTTCCACTTCACTGATATAAAAAACATAAATACATTTTCAGAATCTTCTCTTCATTCCTATTGTGTTGCATTCAGTTGGGGTGATTCCGCGTTTGACTGCCATTTCTTGTAAACACAAAAGCGAATCGTGGCTTAGCGAATTCGGTTCGTGTTATATACGATATCATTCCCCTATTTATAAATCGTGTATGATCGAATTTGTGTAGTGTAAACACGTGTTATACGAGGACTGACTGTATACATTCACCTGATCCTACTCTTAGTTACCCTAACACATTCCATGTATTCACCCACTCCGTGATGACTCCCAGTAGTTCTTGAAATCCTCAGCAACTTGCCTTCCAGGCTGCTGCTCATTCCAACAGAAGCAGTGCAAGAATCCCTTTTACCTCTGCCAGTGGCTACTGTTAATGTATTAGTCTGTGTATCCCCCCCCCCCAGCTAGCAGTTTTTTAACCTACCTAACACTGCCTCAGTTGCACCAGCAAATATTCTTGCACCCTTTCTATTTAAGTGTATCCCATCCCTGTAAAAGTAGTCTTTTCTGTTAACAAATTACTTTGCCGTACTTGAACCGAGTATTCCAGATGTGGTCTTACAATTGTATTATACAGTGGGACTGTGACTTGCATATCTCTATAGGATAATTTTCGATAAATCATTGATAGGACACACCACAGCTTTTTTTGCTGCCTGTTTACACCGCTCAGAAGGCTTCATATTTGCTTGTATTGTACCAAATGTGTAATTTATTTGGAGGTTGCTATTCCCCAAGTTGCTATTCCCCTATTTACTACATTAAAAATAGCTGCCACTTTTTCTGACCATTGTTCAAGTCATCCTGAAGGAGTGCTGCTTGGTACTGATCATTAACTTCTCTACTAATCTTTACGTCATCTGAAAATTTTGATATTAAGCCTTCTAGCCCATCATTGATGTCATTTATGAAAATCAGAAACCATAGTGGTCCAAGAATGGTGTATTCTTGATGATGGTGTATCAGGCTTAATGTCCAAGTTTGCAGACGATACAAAGGTTGGCAGGGTTGTTAAGGACACTACTGATACTATGCTGCTGCAACAGGATCTGGAAAGGTTGAGCAGATGGGCTGAGAGGTGGCAAATGAAGTTTAACATTGACAAATGTAAAGTACTACATATGGGAAACAGTAACCCCAGATCAACGTATCAACTCTGTGGTACTACGCTGACAGTGGTAGAGAATGAAAAGGACCTGGGGGTAATTGTGCAGGCAGATATGAAGTTCTCTGAGCAGTGCAGACGAGATGCAAGAGTAGCTCATGGTGTCTTGTCAATGATATACAGGAATATTTCTAGCAGGGACAGGGATGTGATTATTCCCTTGTATAAGGCATTGGTCAGGCCACACCTTGAGTATTGTATACAGGTCTGGAGGCCTCATTTTAAGAAGGATGTAGAGCTGTTGGAACGAGTACAGAGAAGGGCAACAAGATTAGTGAATGGAACAAAGGGTTGCTCTTACGAAGAAAGGCTTAAGTTTTGCAAATTACAGAGCCTGGAGACTAGGCATCGCCGAGGTGATCTAATAGAGGTGTATAAGGCTTTGAATGGCTTGAGCATGCTCAATACCGATGGGATTCTTCCTCTTGCTCAGAATAATCACCTGAGAGGACATAAATTCAAATTGAGGAAGGACGGATGTCGGATAGATGTGCGGAAATTTGCCTTTAGCCAGCGGGCAGTTGGTTTGCGGAATAGACTTCCATCGCTTGTTGTTGAAGTTGATAGCCTAAACAAATTTAAGGCTCAGCTGGACAGGTATTTCGAACGAATGGAGGGGTGAAATGGGAGTAGTGGTTGTTTTTTTTTTTTTTTGGCTGATGCTGAATAAGCTTGCTTTCTTGCATCATATGCCTCTACTAATGCTAATGCTAAGAACTGATCCCTGGGGTACCCCACTTCTGACTTTACACCATTCTGAAGAATATCCATTAATCACAACCTTCTGTTCTGCCCCGCAACAACCCTGTAACCCTAACATGTTTCAGATTATAGAATAATATCTGATGACAGTCAAAAGACTTGCTAAAATCCAAATAAACTATGTTGAAATTATTCCCTACATCCAGCTCATGAGTAACTAACTGTGTCAAAATTAGTTAAACATGATTTTCCCTTAACAAAAACATGTTATGCATTTTTCACAATGTTATATCTATCTAAATAAATAAATTTTCTGTTTATACTCAATGATCACATGGTCAGAGGAGTTCACAAGACAGAGAGAATACAAGAAACAGCACCGTACTATGCAGTCATGGGCTTGGACCCCAGTCACTCAAGGCACGTGTACATATGCACCCTCATGTCTGACCACTCAGTTACAGTCCAGTGTCCAAATGTTCCTGGATTGCACTTTAATCATTGTTTCTAAAATTTTCCATACCACTGAAGTCTTGCCCCTAATTCCACACTGCTCCAATTTGCATAGCAGTCTTTTATATGGAACACTATCTTTTCTGAGTCATTATTGTCCCTTAACAAATCCATGCTATGACTGCAGTATAATTGCATTCCTGTCTAGATGGTTCTCCATTACTTCTTTAACTAGTGACTCCTTAATTTTCCCTGAAACAGAAGTCAAGCTAATAGATCTAATAGTAGTTATTCATGTCACTCTTTAGATATGTAATAGATAAACTTTTTATTTTAGTATGTTTTTGGCCTAATATCTGTACTAGTAATATATAAAACTTCACATTGGTAACTCAAGACGAAAAAATTACAGAGAGGCATTACTTATGGACTGACCCATGTATAGGAAATAGGAGTTTGTCTTTAATAGCATGTATTATTGTAATATCCTATTCATGATATGCTATTATTGTCATTTCTATACATGCTGTTTATCAACATGGTATCACCAACTGTTCCTGTGACACGTATAAAAAATCTTATGGGAATCCATAATGTTTTTTATATGATGATTGAGTGGTTGAGAACTGTTCCTGTGTGATGGTATCACTAACAGTTTCACATGGTACCATTAATTGTTCTGGGTATCTAATGTAAGGTAGCACTTGAATGCAGGTTCAGCTCCACTAGTATAAAGCACATAACCATATCTTCTTATTCATACATATTTCTTTATATTTCCATCTTATATAAACATGTTCCTGTCAATATAGTAATAATATTGGCCATATAGTGCAAGGGAGAACCAGATGTTTCCCATGGGTATCAGTGCAGCAGGCCCCCTTAGAAATTCCTTGGGTTGTGTGACTCAGCTGCTATTTCAGTGATTAACATCTCGTTAGTCTTGCGGTGGTTACTACACCTGAGATACCTCACAGGTTTAGTGCAGAAAACGCCTTTGTACAAAAATTTTTTGAGTTCAAATTACTGAAACTTTCTTTATCTCTTTCTAAATAAAGCTGTTTTACTTAGTTACCAGTTTTGGAAGTAAAATTGTATTTCACTGCATTATTATGTCTAAAAAGTGGACTAGTTCATGGTCCACTTTTTAGACTTATTTTGGTTAGTGGTTGAGCTACATCCTACAGGTGTCCTCCCCCAAATTATATCTGGTGTGTGTGTATGTTTTTGGTTCAAGGTTAAATGATTAAACACACACACCAGATATAATTTGGGGGAGGACACCTGTAGGATGTCTTGCCCCCCCACAAAACAAATTTTGTCTGGTGTTGTGCAAGTGGGTAGTTTGAATAAATTTAACGAAGATTAAACATACATTAAATATTAGACAAATTATTAGAGGAAATAGGCAAATAACATTATTTTTTGGCTGATGATGTGTAGGCATGCTTCATTGCATCATTTGCTTCTACTGATATATTTATTTTAATATTTATATGCTTACGCATATAAATATGCACATACATAATTTTGAAGCTTAACTGTGCACACAATTTGAAAGAAAGTGGAAGTGACTAATAATTTCATGTTTGTATTTTGTGTAACGCTTTTTTTTTTTTTTTTTTCAATTTTGAACAAAATTAATAGAAGTTTTGCTTCATTGAAACTAAAAAAAAAGTATAAAATTAATAGAAGCAAAACTATTAATTTTATACATTTTATATGTATAAAAAACATGTTTAACTTTTCAAATTTTTCATTAAAAAATTTTTCTTACAATAATTAATGCAATCTATTAATAAAAAAAAAAAAAAAAAACAGAAGTTGCTCATGTCAGCGGTAGCATGGCCACTGCAATATATAATTATGTCCCTTGGTTTTAGTATCATTTAAAAATGAAAATTCCCATTACATTTTACCATTCGTGAGCCTTTTAAACCTCAATTAGATTCCCCCCTTAAGGTTCCTAGTTAGTAAGTTCCATAGCTGAAATATTCAGCCTCTCCTTATATGGGAGCGTGTTAGCGTGGCAAACCAGTCATGCTGCCCATCTTTGGATGGGTTCTGACGGGTTTTGAAACATCTATACGCGTTCATAAATGAATTCGTATATACAGACTTTTCTGTATATGTCAATTTTATTTCCACTACATAGCAGAATTTCGCTTAGGTAATTTCCTCACTTTTGTAGTTGGTAAATTGGGGAACAAACTCCTATAGCACATTTCACTATTTTAAAAAAGTTTCAAAATAGTCAGAACTCATAAATTTTAATGGTTACCATTTGTTAGATTCAAAGCCATGTCAAGATTTTTAAATGGCCAGAGACAAACAAGAAAATACTGCTCCCTTCTCACTGCATGTAAAGACCCCATTAATTCATTTTAACCCCACATTATATGAAAAGGCCCATTGGTATCATTCATTTCACTGCCATTGAGAACTGGCATCCAGAAACAATCACTTTCAGACTTCAGTCTTAAAATAGTGTGAACAGCAATGTGTGTCTTGTGAGCAGTGCCACCTTAAGAATAAAGCCTGATCACTGCGTTTTGACATCATAAGCGGGCCATAAGTACACAAAGCTACATCGCTGCACAGAATTGAGGAAAGCGAAAGCAAGAGTTGAATGTAAATCTACTTTATTTTCTGTGCATAATGGAAAGAAAGCTAATGTATGTTGCAAGGGACAATATGAAAAAAACAATAAATAAATTACAGTTTTGTTACTTAAGTGTTATAATTTTTTTTTAATCATAACATTCTGAAAAAATGAAAACAGCACATTTTATAGTTAACTATTTTATTAAATTTTGAATGTTTTACATGTAATTTGTAATCCAACATTGTATACATTTATTCATTAAATTTAATAATTTGATTACTATAGTTGAACAGATTATTTTACTTTAAATTTTGTTCTTTTTCAATGTTTGAAGTTTACATTTGTGTTTTTAATATCATTTTTTTTTACAATAATTGAGCAAAATATTGATAATAGTATTAATTAGCAAATTTAAAATTATTTCTCTGAAATACTTTTTCTATTAATTGAATTATTATCACTTACAACTGCTACAACATTATAACCAATTTTCTCCAAACCCCAAATTTTTTCTAAAACTGAATGTAAAAAACTGAAAAAAAAAAAATATAAATGACATTTTGTAATTTGACAGTAAGCTTTGAATCATAAATACATAAGCACCTGTAGCTACGTCAGTACTATCAAATGAATTTCCAAGTACACTTCCACCTTTGTAATCAGTATAAGGTTTCAGATGAATTTCATCGATCATTAAACAAATTTTGCATTCTGAAGAATTTAAAAAGGCCAATTTCTGTTTAGCATACATCAGAAAATGATTCACTTGCTGGTCATCTGGAATTTTTGCATTTAGAGAAGAGCAGGGCCTAGAAATAGTACTTGGATGATGGAGAAGTAGGAATTCAGAATGCTCTAGAAATTTGTAGGTATGTGGAGATATTGAAAACATCAAAGATGAAAATATTAATACTTCGGCAGAATATCTGTATGCATTCTTTTCATGTTGTAACAAATGTAATTGTTTGCATATGAATTTAAACACTGATGCTCTCTTGCTATTAGTCTCCCAGAAGGCCGCCGTAGCCTAGTGGTCAGGCGCGCGGGTGCATAAGTACACGTGCCTTGAGTGACCGGGGTTCTAGCCCGTGACTGCTGAATACGGTGCTGTTTCATGTATTCTGGCTATCTTGGAACTCCTCTGACCGTTTGGTCGTCCCGGAGTATAAACAGAAAATTTATTATTATTTATTTATTAATTCAGTAAACTACAAGCAGCGTTTAAAACAAAAGAAATATTAACATCACTGCTGTTGGCAATTACTGGTATCTGTTCTAAGATGTCAGTAATCTGATTGAAACTATTCATCTTCATAGGAAGTTTCAATGACTTTTGACTTGGCAAAATTATTAATTTTAGCACTCTGTACAAATATCAACAATGTCAAATCTTCACTAATCACGATTGAATAGGTAATGGAAGATGTTGGCTGAAATATTACAATATAAAAACATAATACAAGTTATTTTTTGAAATAACTTGCCAGCATCAGGTACTATACGTCTATTCAGGCACTCTGCTAGTTGTGCAAATGTATGAAATTCTCGAGCTTTTTCATAATCATATTTACTTTTAATACTATTTTCCAGGGCTTTTTCAAAATTTTTTTTTCCTTCTAATTTTCACTTCTTTTTTGGGACTGTCTTTTGTAAATGCCCGTGATGACAAGTAACTTGGACAGTTCGGAAATTGTGATGGAACAGCTGCAAGAATTAATTTTGAATGCTTGAAATCTATGGTGATTCTCTTGTTTTCCCCGTCAAATTTAGATGTCCATCTAAACTATCTGGAATGGCTCGAAATGAATCTCACATACCTGTAACAATATGAAATATATAAATAAAATGTTATGCTCTCTTCCAAATTTCACTTTACTTATTAGCATCTCATAGATAATTGTTATTAGCTTTTACAACTAAGGATAACTCAGTCCAGGTACACAGGCCTGTGGTTTATCAAAGGTTGCATATAATCACACTTTGTGTATTTATCTGCATTGACAGTTTCAATAAATAAAATAAACATTACATATTGTACAAATATTGAGATTTTTTGATTTCTTAAACTAACATGCACTTTTCTTTACTGTATCCAGTACATGAAATGAATATTTTATACAGGTAGTTCCTGACTTTATGAGTTAATTCGTTCCTAGCGTGCGCTTGTACGAGTTAATTCGTTCCTAGCGAAAACTCATAAAGCGGGAATTTATATCCCATAGACCTAATGTTAAAAATAGGGGTTACGTTCTCAACAATGAAATTAGTTAGCTAATTAATTTGCTTAAACAATGATCGATTTATCCAAAGAAATGAAAACGTAGCCTGTAAAATCAAGCAAATTATAATAATCAAGAAATTATGACTTAAATGTTAAAGAATATTTATTCTTCATCATCAACTAAATGCACACTCGATCACTCATTGGCTCGGCACGTGTTGATTTGTTGCACAAGGAGTCGTCTTCTTCAGAAATGCTTTAAGAGGCATTTGTTTCCAAGATAATCTTCTCTTTTCTTCATAAATTTCAATAGCATGCATAAGCATTTTTTAATGGAATGCACAAATTGCAACTAACACGATTTGCGCGTAGTAACAAGTTTACGAAGCTTGGAAAAAAAAAAAAAAAAAAAAAGGAACGAAGAGAATATTCTGAAAATTTTTTTTTTTTAAGCGATTGAAGATTTCAGTAAAGGGAGAACACATTTCACCATAATAACGTAAAAAAAACCACAATTCCAGCTATCGGTATTTTCACGAACGCAATAACATCCAGCTTACTACCTGCTTATAATTGCTTGCACTAACAGAAAAGCCCAATAACTTGGAAAATGCAAATTTTTTTATGGTCGTGACCTCCAGAAACGTCTTTAGAAAAATATCACAAAGCCGTTCACAATTAGTTCTTATAACAGAACATATGATTACGATGAGAGTGTAGTGCATTTTAATGATTTGAATTGGTAACTAATACAACTTACACTATAAAAACGACTTTTTTAGAGTTATATAGCAAAAATTTCAACTTTCGAGGTCGTGGAACGAATTACCAAAAAACGATGTTATTGGGTTCACATTACGATATTTTCACGATACGATGGTGTGTCTGGAACGGATTAATATCATAAAGCGGGGTACACTGTGTTGTACAGCTACACGCATGGTTTGAAATGCAGTATTTATGAATGTTTGACATTCATTTTTTTTATATTAATGTTCATATTTTCGATTTTGTTGATACTTGGGGGGGGGGGGACTCGTAAAGCGGGAACTGCCTATATATAAATGAAACCACAAAAGCCGAAATTCTGACAAAATTTACTTCTATATTCTGACAAGAATATGTTTCATTTCCTTATGATAGCTAATTGCATGATTAGATAAACATACTATGGTATTGTTTTAAACATCTATAACAACCCTATTTAAGATAACTATTATTAATATACCACAAACTTATTTTAACAAAATTACCTTTGAATGTTCAGATGGCACAGTCTTTCCTTAGTATAGCTTTCAACCATTTGTTTGTGTCTGAAAGTACACAAACATGTGTACTTTCAGACCACCTTTATATTTTCCACGGCATCCAGGAACATTTTTCTAGGCATTATTAAAAATTTCAAAGCACTTTTAAGAGAAGAAACACAAACACAACAGCATCAATAACCAACAAAAGCAATACTACTAATGAACAAAGGCAACAAAAGGCTTAAGCTCTACTAGAACATAACTTTACCCCTCGGCCTACTTAGTACAATGGACTAGCCCACGGATGATGTAGTAAATTGACTTTATTCTTAAGGTGACATTGCTATGTGGCACTAAGTGTGAGGTCTTATTGGCATATCTCACCCCAGAATAATAAATGATTGTAGACAACTATTTTAATATATTTCTTAATGATAAATAAATACAATAATATAATAATTTGGAATTAAAAAAAAAAAAAAAAAAACACTTTTGTCAGAAAGTGTTTTTTTTTTTTTTTTTTATATATCATTCTGTTTCTCATAATTTACAGCTGAAAACCAATTTTAGATGACAATGTAATGGGCCAGTAATCTTTTAGTAATGTTTATAGTAAATTATAAACAAAAATGAGAATAATCATTCTTGTTGTTAATTTTTTATTTTAATTTTTAAACTCTTTGTCAACTCTGGATGGCATCCTTCATGCCTTTAGGCACCTTTGTGCTGTGTGAAATGGCATATGGTGGCACCATGGCCTGATTAGATATACAGCTGTGTATAATTTATTAAAAAACTGTGGTGTCCTCAATCTAAACTTTTCTGTCAGATTTGGAAATCTCACTTTAGGAAGGATATGGATATGCTAGAAAGGATGCAGAGAAAAGCAACAAGATTAGTTGTGGACATAAAAGAGTATTCTATGCTGTTTTGTCAATGATTTATTGAATGCTTCTTGTGGAGATAGGGAAATAAGTAAGTAGAGATAAAGAAGTAATCTTACAACTGCACTTGGAATGCTGTTTCCAAGTATTGAGATTACATCTGAAAAAAGACATTCAACTCCTTGAATGGGTCCAAAGATGGGCAAAATGTCTGGTGAGATTTGCAAAATCACCCATACGAGAAAAGACAATGCGAGTGCACGCACACTATAAGCTTGGCAACCAGGCACCTTAGAGGGAACCTGATTGAGGTCTGCATGACTATAGGCAAGGACAGTAAAATGAATGATGATGAAAATTGTCAGTTGTGATTCTAGAATTAGAGACCATAAATTTAAAAAATGGAGAAAGATATAGACTATATTGTAGGAAGTGATCTTTTGTTGTGAGTGATGATTACTGGAATCAGTTACTTCTCTGGTTAATTGGGGATGTTCAAAGGGTGGTGTTTTATTTATTATTGTGTGTGTGTGTGTGTCTAATGCTGCAAACACCTGTAGATTTCCTATTTGACTAATACTAATATGATGCAAGGGAGAGATTGATAAGTGTTTCTGAGACTAATCAATTAAGTAACATATTTTAGCTCTTCTGACATATGCCATTTATAGTCCTCATCTTCTAACTAATTTTTTTGAAGAATTGCAATAAAAATTTTGACTATAAGAATATAGCATACTATTTAAGTATTTAAAAATATATTACGTCTATGTACACACTGATATGTTGCAATATTCACTGATGGTAAAAATGGCAAATGGAAATGTTAAGGAATTAACTGTTTTAATAAAGTATAACTTAAAAGTAAATAAAATGTAAAAAGTTGAGTGCATGGCATTGTTATAATTCAAATGCAGAAATTTCAGGTGTTTGTTGATTATTTATTTGTGTGTGTGTAAATGAGCAGTTTATCAATAGAGACAATGAAAAGAGGCCTCTGAAAAACATCTGCACTGGGCATCCTGTTTCAGTGACTGGCTTCAGTTTTTTTTTTTTTTTTTTTTTTTCACTTTGGAAAGACATTATCCATGAGTTGACCTAAAATTACTAATAATGTTTTTAATTGAATAGTACCAATAAGAAGGCAAATCAGTTATTAAAAACTCGAGGCACCACTATTACAGTCATTTCAGGTCTTACTGGATCCACACCACTGCTGTGAGGCTACCTCACCAGTGGTGGCCCACTGGATCAGACTTGTGGAGAATGGCCTATTTTGCAACTTTGTATCAAAACAGTAAACATTCACCAGTTTAAAAGAAACATGCTAATGCTATTACCCACTATCTCTGAAGATCTGGCTAGGCCAGAATATACATGGTGAAGGTTCCTTGGTACTCTAAAAATTTTGTTGACTGTACTTTTCAAATTATAAAAAAATAACTGATGGAGATCAAAAGTGAATATCATGCTGCAGGAATATTTAAATTCACAATTGTGATTCTAATAGTTTAAATTCAAAAGTTTTATTTATTTTATTTAATTATTTTTTTATTTTTTGATGTTTGAAATACACCAGTATGCCAACTATATGGGTAAACCCAGTTTTCAGTTCTACTTTTCAATTTATTGAAAAATAGAATTGAAAACTGGGTTTACTGAAAACTATTGCATTTTCACATCAGCAAATGAATTTTTTTTATCCCTAATTGAAACTTGAACACTTAATTTTTTGTCTAGGCTATCCCTGATGGAATTCTACGAAACAAATGTGGTAACACAGTGTCCACAAGTATACCTTCAGCAGTTACATTGCCTAAATTGGTGACACAAACATCTATAACAACTGTTGCTGTTACTCCTACCACTACTACAACGTCACTTCATCAACAAGGAGATTCAAGTGTAAAAAGTACTACAGAAAGATGTAAGTAAATCTGTTCCTTTCACTATTAAATGGTATAAAGACTCAGTTTAGTGCATTT
Source organism: Mastigoproctus giganteus (assembly GCF_048544385.1). Classification (NCBI taxonomy): domain Eukaryota; kingdom Metazoa; phylum Arthropoda; class Arachnida; order Uropygi; family Thelyphonidae; genus Mastigoproctus; species Mastigoproctus giganteus. The sequence continues at coordinate 8,705,790 of NC_143584.1, forward strand.
GAGAAAAATTTTGCTTTGGTATTAAACAACAGTTAGGCTGGACGTGTTAGATTGAACTTGAATGACTGACAACTGATAGGGCAGACTTGGTTTGCAACACAGGAACCCAGTTACAGGAGATGCCATTTTTCTCTCTCTTCTCTCTTTCTGACACACACACACACATTATTGTAGAAATCATGACAACTTATTTAGGAATAAATGACTAAATAAATTTTAGTTTATAATTTTATAAGTATTTCCAGCAAATTTTTGTAAACATTTGAAGCTATTATTATTTCTTATTCTCTTTAGAACAATGAAATCATTATAAATAACAAAAAAACTTATTTTTTGAATACAATAATGAAATTTTATTATTTATTTATTTTTTGTTGATCAATGAGATTGTTTTTCTATTCACTAATTTTTAAATCTCTGATTCAGGGAAGTTAAATTTAACTTTAATACATAGCATTAGTAAAGGCATATGATGCAAGAAAGCAAGCTTATTCAACATAAGCCAAAAAAAAAAAAAAAAAAAGCACAACCACTACTCCCATTTCACCCCTCCATTCGTTCGAAATACCTGTCCAGCTGAGCCTTAAATTTGTTTAGGCCATCAACTTCAACAAGTGATGGAAGTCTATTCCACAAACCAACTGCCCGCTGGCTAAAGGCAAATTTCCGCACATCTATCCGACACCCGTCCTTTCTCAATTTGAATTTATGCCCTCTCAGGTGATTATTCTGAGCAAGAGGAAGAATCCCATCGGCATTGAGCATGCTCAAGCCATTCAAAGCCTTATACACCTCTATCAGATCACCTCGCCGATGCCTAGTCTCCAGACTCTGTAATTTGCAAAACTTAAGCCTTTCTTCGTAAGAGCAACCCTTTGTTCCATTCACTAATCTTGTTGCCCTTGTCTGTACTCGTTCCAGCAGCTCTACATCCTTCTTGAAATGAGGTCTCCAGACCTGTATACAGTACAAGGTGTGGCCTGACCAATGCCTTATACAAGGGAATAATCACATCCCTATCCCTGCTAGAAAAATTCCTGTATATCATTGACAAGACACCATGAGCTACTCTTGCAGCTTGTCTGCACTGCTCAGAGAAGTTCATATCTGCCTGCACAATTACCCCCAGGTCCTTTTCATTCTCTACCACTGTCAGTGTAGTACCACAGACTTGATACGTTGATCTGGGGTTACTGTTTCCCATATGTAGTACTTTACATTTGTCAATGTTAAACTTCATTTGCCACCTCTCAGCCCATCTGCTCAACCTTTCCAGATCCTGTTGCAGCAGCATAGCATCAGTAGTGTCCTTAACAACCCTGCCAACCTTTGTATTGTCTGCAAACTTGGACATTAAGCTTGATATACCATCATCTATATCATTTATAAATACAGAAAACAACAATGGACCCAACACTGAACCCTGAGGAACTCCACTAATAACATTAGTCCACGTTGAGCAGTGTCCATTGATTACCACTCTCTGTCTTCTGCCACTCAACCATCCCTTTATCCATAGCAGCAATTTGCCTCCAATGCCACACTGTTGCAACAGTATCAGAAGTGCAACAGTATCAGAAGCCTTTCTAAGATCCAAATATATAATATCAAAGTTATTCCCTGCATCCAGTTCTTTTGTGACTACATCATAGTATCCAATCAAATTGGTCAGACAAGACCTGCCCTTAACAAAACCATGCTGTGTCTGAGCTATAACTGAATTCTTGTCCAGATGATCCTGCAGTGCTTCTTTAACCAGTGCCTCCATTAATTTTCCTGGAACCGAAGTTAAACTAACAGGTCTGTAATTACTTGTGTCAGCCTTTGATCCTCCTTTGTGAATTGGGGTTACATTTGCACACTCCAGTCTATGGGTACCTCCCCTGAGTCCAAAGAAGCTCTCATTATTATGGCTAGGGGTTTGCTTACTTCCTTTGCTGCCTCCTTTAATATAACTGGATAGATCCCATCCACCCCGGGTGCCTTTTTTATGTTTATCCTCAACAATTTCTCCTCCACTTTCCTCTCAGTTATTAGAAAATCATCTAGCTCACTGCCAATGTTTACTTCACCTACGACATTCCCCTTCCTGAATAACTCCTCATGTGTGAATGTAGATGCAAAATACTTGTTTAGATTGTCAGCCACCAGAGCAGGATCCTCAACTGTTGAACCATCAACATCCAGTGGACCAATCTGATTCATCCCTTTCCTTCTTCAGTTTAAATAGGTAAAGAACTCTTTTCTGTTTTTCTTTGCATCCTTTGCCAAGGATTTCTCATAATCTGCCTTTGCCTGCCTAATCTCCTTTGTGACTTGGTTACAGACCGACTTATATCTATCATAGGTTTCCATGTCACCCATTAATTTGTATGTATCCCATGCATTTTTCTTCTCTGCCATATGTCTCATTAGTTCATCTGACAACCATTTAGGCCTGAACCTTGAACAATATTTCTTGGTTGGTATGTAAAGCCTGGTAGCTTCCAAGATTAGTTCCTTGAATGCTTCCCATTTTGAATTTGCTGTTGGTAACATCATCAGTTGGTCCCACTGTATAGAATTTAAATACTGTCTCAGCCCATCATAGTCGCCTTTACGAAAGCAAAAACCCTTCCCTTTACCTCTGATGGTAGTTACCTCCTTGAGTAAATCCCACTTCAGCACACTGTGATCACTGCCACCTAGTGGTTCCTTTATCTGCAGATTCTTAATGCATGAAGAATCACTACTGATAATCAGATCAAGTGTATTACTCCCTCTAGTTGCTTTCCGAACATGCTGCTGTAGAAAACAATCATCCAATAAATCCACAAAAGCCTTGCTAGTGTGTGAATGACCAACCCACAAATTCCAGTCAATATCTGGGAAATTAAAATCCCCCATTATAAGACAGTCTAATTTACTGGCCCACTCTATTTCTTTGCACAATTCTCATTATACTCCTCAGGTTCATTCGGCCTATAACACACACCTACTTCATTTTTCCTTTCCCAGTGCTTATGTCACACCAAAGAGACTCAACATTGCATTGTCCACCCACATCAATTGGATGCACTTCCTTAGATTTTGTTTCTTAACTAACAGCATAACTCCTCCTCCCTTCCCTTCCTGTCCTGTCCCTCCTTTCTGTGTACTCCCCAAATTCCAGTTCTGCACTGCTTATGTCCCATTGCCCTGCTTTCCAGGCTGCTGCTCAATTGGATTTCAATAGAAGTAGCGCAAGAATCACTTTTACCTCTGCCAGCAGCTACTGTTAATCTATTTGTCTTTGTATCTCCCGCAAGCTAGCAGTTTTATGACCCAGCTAACTCTGCCTTGATAGCTTCAGCAGATATTCTTCCACCCTTTCTATTTAACCATCAGTGTATCCCATCCCTGTAGAAGCAGTCTCTACTGTTAACAAGCACAGACCAGGCTGAGAAAAATTCTACCACCAGAGCCTTGCACAATCTCTCCAGGGCAGAATTGATCGACAAGGCTCTTATCATATACTACCCCCCTACCGTGTTTGGGCAGAATTGCAGACACTTTCAAATTCAACCCTAACTCGCGGCTTTTTTTTTTTCAGCATTGTCCTGTACTTGTTAAGTAATTCTGCCGGTCTCCTACTCTTAATATCATTAGTGCCAACATGTACAACAATATCACCCTTTGTGCCCTTAAAGGGCGATACCTGCACTACGTCATCAACCTTTGCCCCTAGAAGACATACCCTGGTCCTGTTCCATCTATCTTTTTTGCACAATATGTTCCCTGTTTCCCTGACAATAGAGAAAAGAAAAAAGAAAAGAAATAGAGAATTATTAAAGAAATAAGGTGTTCTGTAGTTTTTAATTGCTTTGAAGAAAATTAATGTTGGGAAATAGGTGTGGGATTAGTGCTTGTATGTAAATGTACGTGTTTATGCTATGAAAGATTTTACTTATATTTTCTAAATAGTAAAATTTGATTTTGTGTGAAGGTTTTAGGTATTACTGAAGGTAATCTTAGCCAAGGAAAACAAATTTTTGTATGATATGAGACAGCATTAATTCTACTAGCTGCAGATGTACATTGGTAGCATCTTTGTTACTAGTTAGATGTGCCTGTACATCATCTTCGTGTGCTCCCATGGAAAAGGTGAGCCATATTACGAATGTGATGTAATCTGACCAGAACTACTTATAATCAGCAAATTTGAATTTATGAGAAAATTATTACCAGTAGAATTTTGTTTATGTAAAGTTCAAGGAACCTAAATTTGTTTTGTAATAACGAGATTTGTAATTAATATTAGTACAATTAAAGGCTAGCTGATTCAAGGAAGCAGAATTTTTCTGCCTCTGCCAAAAAAAAAAAAGTAAGTAAATAATTTTCTATCATGCATACCTTTTATATTACTAAACAGTGGCTATCCATTTTGATTTGAACTTTACCAAACTATCTGCCCCAACCACTGTGGCAGGCAGTGTGTTGCAGTGATCTATAACATGCTGCCTGAAAGTAAGATCTGTTACTTCCCAAAATTTTATATTTGTGCCCTTAGTTCTTGTTCTTTTACCAATAAAAATATACTGCTCTCATTCATTTGCGGATTTTCTTTAGGGCCTTATATACCTCAGTCAGGTTTCACCTAAGATGTTTAATTGTCAAGCTTTGCATTCTGCACCTTCTAAGCTATTCGTCATATGGCTATTGATTAGTACTCTCCATCGATTTGGTTACCCTTCTTTGAACCCTTTCTGGAAATTGCCTTGAAGTGTGATCTCCAGACCAACACAATACACTTAATGCTCATTTAAAGTACATCCGGTCAATGTACATTCCATATTGTTACTGTTTGTCTAATATATATGCATATATCCAAAGCTTTGTGTCTTTGGCACACTGTGATAGTATCCTAGTAAATTAGTAGAGTATATTTGTAGACTCTCAGTTCTTGTTATTGTCCAGAGTAATGACAGTGAAACTAAAATTAAGGTTTTGGTTTTGCTTTTGGTATCGTTATAACCAGAATGCATTACTGTTCTGGTTATGCAGTCTCAGGTTTCATAGTTTTAGGCAAATAGCAGTAACTTGTAGAAGTGCTTTTTAGCGTAGCAAAGTGGGAGAGTTCCTGGAACTGGTGGTGCGAAAAAGAAAAGTCTGTGGATCAAGGTCTCATTTGCACCTTTTACAGTATTATTCGAAAAGAACCATGACTCAGATTTCTGATACTAATGGGAAGGAAGCAACAACTCTGAAGTTTTGGAAGAGGATATAACATCCTTACAGCAATGAGAAACATTGCTGTAAGCTGGAAAGATATCAAGCAATCCACTATGAGGGTTGTTGGAGAACACCCTGCCTACAGTTTGTTCACGCTTGAAGATTTACAAAAAAATGCAAGAAATTGTCACAATGAAAATTTTAGGCATGGCAGAACATCTTAACCTGCAAGTGAATATTGAAGATGTGAAGAGTTAGTAGTAGTAGTACTGGCAAATGATGCAAGAAAGCCAAGAAAAACCTACACAGGTCACCCAATCCATACCCTCCAAGAATTTGTCTAGTTCTTCCTTGAATTTATTCAACACATCCACTTCAATAACAACAGTCTATTCCAACAACTAACCATCTGCTGGCCGAAGGCAAATGTCCGCACATCTATTCTGCAACTATCCTTCCTCAACTTAAATTTATGACTCCTCATGTGTGTGGTCTCAGCAAGTGGAAGAATGCCATTAACATTCAGTTTACTCAATCCATTCAAGGCTTTAAACACCTCAATCAGATCTTCCCACAGGTGCCTAGTCTCGAGACCTGCAATTTGCAAGACTTCAGCCTTTCTAGGTAAGAGTGTTTATTTATTTTTTGGCTGTTGCTATATAAGCTTGCTTCGGCACATATGCCTCTACTATTGCTAATGCTAAAGACCACCTTTTGTTCTCTTCACCAGTTTGGTTGTCCTTCTCTGCACCCGTTCCAGAAGGTCTACATCCTAAGTGGAGGCTTCCAGACCTTTATACAGTACTTAGGATGTGACTTAACCATAGCCTTCTAGAAAGGGATAATTACCTCATTATCCCTGCTAGCAAAGTCTCTGTATATCATTGATAAGACGCCCGCGAGCTGTCCTGGCAGCATCTCTGTACTGCTAAGAGAATTTCATGTCTGACTGCATGATTATCCCCAGGTCTTTTTCATTCTATACTACCATGAGTGTAGAACCATGCAGTTGATAAGTTACTCTGGTGGTTACTGTTACCCATATTCAGTAACTGCCATTTCTCAGCTCATTGACCCAATTTTCCTAGATCTTCATCAATATCATTGATAAATATTGAAAACAACAATGTGACCAGCAATGAACCCTGGAGAACTCTACTAATAACATTAGTCCATGAAGAGCAGTGCCCGTTGATAACTACTGTTTTCTTCCACTTAACCAACCATTTATCCATATGAGTAACTTGCCCTTAATGTCACATTGCTCCAGTTTGTACAGCAGTCTTATTAGCATTAGCATTAGTAGAGGCATTTGATGCAAGAAAGCAAGCTTGTGCAGCATCAGCCAAAAAAAAAAAAAAAAAAAAAACCCCACTTCACCCCTCTGTTCGTTCAAAATACCTGTCCAGCTGAGCCTTAAACTTATTTAGGCTATCAACCTCCACCACAAGGGATGGCAGTCTGTTCCACCAACCAACCACCCACTGGCTAAAGGCAAATTTCCGCACGTCTATCCTACATCTGTCTTTCCTCAATTTGAATTTATGCCCTCTCAGGTGATTTTTCTGAGCTAGAGGAAGAATCCCATCAGCATTGAGCATGCTTAAACCATTCAAGGCTTTATACACCTCTATCAGATCACCTCGCTGGTGCCTAGTCTCCAGACACTGTAATTTGCAAAACTTAAGCCTTTCTTCGTAAGAGCACCCCTTTGTTCCATTCACTAATCTTGTTGCCCTTCTCTGTACTCGTTCCAGCAGCTCTACATCCTTCTTGAAATGAGGCCTCCAGACCTGTATACAGTACTCTAGGTGTGGCCTGACCATTGCCTTGTACAATGGAATAATCACCTCCTTATCCCTGCTGGAAAAATTCCTGTATATCATTGACAATACTCCATGAGCTACTCTTGCAGCCCGTCTGCACTGCTCAGAGAACATATCTGCCTGCACAATCACCCCCAAGTCCCTTTCATTTCATACCACTGTCAGTGTAGTACCACAGAGTTGATACGTTGCTCTGGGGTTGCTGTTTCCCATGTGTAGTACTTTGACAAATGTAATGTTAAACTTCATTTGCCACCTCTCAGCCCATCTGCTCAACCTTTCCAGATCCTGTTGCAGCAGTGTAGTGTCAGTAGTGTCCTTGACAACCCTGCCAACCTTTGTATCAGCTGCAAACTTGGACATTAAGCTTGATATACCATCATCAATATCATTTATAAATACAGAAAACAATAATGGACCCAACACTGAGCCCTGAGGGACTCCACTAATAACATTAGTCCACGATGAGCAGTGTCCATTGATTACCACTCTGTCTTCTCCCACTCAACCACCCCTTTATCCATAGCAGCAATTTGCCTCCAATGTCACACTGCTCCAATTTGTGTAGCAGTCTTCCATGTGCAACAGTATCAAAAGCCTTTCTAAGATCCAAGTATATAATATCAAAGTTATTCCCTGCATCCAGTTCTTTTGTGACTGCATCATAGTATCCAATCAAGTTGGTCAGGAGACTTCCCCTTAACAAAACCATGCTGTGTCTGAGCTATAACTGAAGTCTTGTCTAAATGATCCTGCAGTGCTTCTTTAACCAGTGCCTCCATTAATTTTCCTGGAACAGAAGTTAAGCTCACAGGTCTATAGTTACTTGTGTCAGCCTTTGATCCTCCTTTGTGAATTGGGGTCACATTTGCACATTTCCAGTCTATGGGTACCTCCCCTGAGTCCAAGTAAGCTCTCATAATTATGGCTAAGGGTTTGCTTACTTCCTTTGCTGCCTCCTTTAATATAACTGGATAGATCCCATCCACCCCGGGTGCCTTTCTTGTGTTTATCTTCAACAGTTTCTCCTCCACTTTACTCCCAGTTATTTCAAGATTCTGTAGCTTACTGCTAGAGTTGAATACACCTCTGGCATTCCCCTTGCTGAATAACTCCTCATGTGTGAATGTCGATGCAAAATATTCATTTAGTTTGTTAGCTACCTGAGCAGGATCATCAACAGTTGACCCATCAATATCAAGTGGACCAATCTGATTCATCCCCTTCCTTCTAGAGTTTACATAAGTAAAGAACTCTTTGCTGTTTTTCTTTGCATCCCTTGCCAAGGATTTCTCGTAGTCTGCCTTTGCCTGCCTAACCTCCTTTGTAACTTGGTTGCATATCAACTTGTATCTATCATAGGCTTCTGTGTCATGTGTTAATTTGTACAACAGTATCAAAAGCCTTCCTGAAATCCAAGTATATGATGTCAAAATTATTTTTTGCTTCCAGTTCCTTGGTCATTGCATCATAGTAACCTATCAGATTGGTTAGACAAGACCGACCCTTAACAAATATTGCAGTATAATTGCATGCCTGTCCAGATGGTCCTGCATTATGTCTTTCACCAGTGATTCCATTATTTTCTCTGGAACAGACAGTTTACAGGTCTGTAATTACTCGTGTTGCCTTTTGATCACCCTTTGTGAATTGAGGTGTGGAGCCTTATAGAGAAAATCTCTCAACTAATAATTTGTTTCAGTTGCAGGCCCAAATGCCAACTGGAGATAATGAAAACAAGCAGAATGCAAACTAGTGATGAAGTCCCCAGTACTCATTCAAAGAGCCTGAGCCTCAAATGTTTAAGAGAAATCATGATAAGGTAAAAGAGACAATAGGAGTTGGAGGTGTCGATTCCAATGTTGAAAGAAGATGTAATGTTGCCAGAGGCCTTCATAATGTCATTGTTTGCTATAGTATTCTTTATGATATAAAAAAAGGCAACTCATCAGCTTTCTTTGAAAATAAATTTTAAACAGAATTAGTCTGTCAGGTGTGTACAGTGATTGTATTTAAAATTAAAATTTCATTTAAAAAAATCAAAATATTCACAAATCATGGTTACAGGAATTTATAAGGGAATTTAATGTTCAGTTAACGTATAGTTTCCCAAGAATGTGTTGTGCATGTTAACTGATTATTTGGCATATTCCAAATGTCTTACTATTGCCTTATTTGTAATAATGAGGTCTGCAAAAATATCAGAACTTGACTATTTTCTTTGATATTTAAGCTCTATCTAACAATAATAAAAATAATATTTTATTTATATTTTTATTTATAAGAACAGTCATGAGAAAAGAAATAACATAATCGCACGTGGTTGTGTGTGAAAGCAACTAAGGCTATATATTCTGTCTGTAATTTCTTGTTGTCTTCAGTTTGTTTTTTTGATGAAAAATCCATGTTGCGAGGAGGGAAAAACATGCAATCATGTGTTGTGTTAGTTGTCTGACGGCACTGGGGGTTTCCTCCCATGTCCGCTAACCATGTCTGAGCTCAGCCATGTTGTGAAAAAAGCCTATGACTTGCATCATTCGTCACATCATTGGGATTTGAACTCAGTCCTTTTTCAACCATTGTGGGAGGAATTACTGTGCTACCTGTAAGGGCCTAAATTAATAATAATTTTGCTTTTAATAGTCTGTGAGTTAGTCTCACAAATTATTAAAAGCAAAATTACAGGATTGGTTCTCATGTTACTTAAAGGAAACGTGAGAACCAACACTATTATTTAAGAAGTAATATATTAACTCTGTTTCTTTAAATTAAATTAATATTAATCTAGTTCATTTACATGGTTTGTCTTATGTGTTCTTAACTGCTGCACAGATAAGTATTTTAACTTGCACTTTCATCAGCGGTGACAAAAACTTCATATAGTCTCTCATTTACATATTTATTCTGAATATTCAAGCTTATTTTAATATTTTTAATTTTTATTCATATGTAGCTAGCAGTAAATATCTCTTCAGCATTATTTGTACTATGCAACAATTCCTGTAACATGGTATTATAGTGTCTAATTTACTGAATCATCAATTTAGTTATATACTATGTTTACTTTAATTTAAACTTTAGAAAACTTCATTTTTCTTGGTGGCCAGCAGCTCTTCTGGTGTTGATGTTGTAGTAGAAACGTCATCATCATCCATTTTAACAGACACCCAAAAGTCCTCCACATCAATACTCAAGGTATGGCCTGACCATTGCCTTATACAAAGGGATAATCACCTTTTCCCTATTAGCAAAATTCTGTATATCATTGACAATACCCCATGACCTGCTCATATGCCTGTCTACATTGCTCAGAAAACTTCATATCTGACTGAACAATTACACCCAGATCTTTTTCAATTTCTACCACCCTAAGTAGAGTACCACACAGTTGGTATGTTTCTTTGGATTTACTTCTACTGACAAATGCAAAATACTGCATATAAATGTTAAACTTCAGTTGCCAATTCTCAGCCCATCTGCCCAATAAACTGTTAGCATTAGTTGAGGCATACGATGCAAGAAAGCAAGCTAAATTTATTTAAGCTATCAACTTCCACAACAAGAGATGGAAGTCTCTTCCAATAGACAACCTGCTGGCTAAAGGCAAATTTCTGCACACATTCTACAACTGTTTTTCCTCAATTTTTCTCAATTTGAATGTCAATTGGATGCACTTCCTTAGATTTTGTGTTTCTTAACTAAAGCATAACCCATCCTCCCTTCCTATTTTGTCTATCCTTTCTGTACACATGGTACTTCTCAAATTCAAATTTTACAATGCTTATATCTGTACGACACTGTCTCTGATATGCCCAACAATATCCACCTTTGATGTCTTGACCAGCATACCAAACTAATCAGATTTATTAACTATACTTCTAGCATTGGTGTACATGCAAGTATACATGCATCTGTTTGTAATCTTAGTTATCCTAACCCGGCCCATGTATTTACTTGTTCCACTATGACTCCCAGCAGTCCTGGAAATCCCTAGCAACTTGCTTTTCAGGCTGATGCTCATTCCAATAGAAGCAGTGCAAGAACCACTTTCGCCTCTGCCTGTGGCCACTGTTAATCTTTTACTCTGTGTATTCCCCCCCCCCAAGATATCAGTTTTCCGACCCACCTAACACTGCCTCAATAGCATCAGCAAATATTCTCGCGCCCTTTCTATTTAAGTGTACCCCATCCCTGTAGAAGCAGTCTCTCCTGTTAAAAAGCATATACCATGCTGAAAAAAATTCTACCCCATGAGCCTTGCACAATCTCTCCAGGGCCAAATTGATTGACAAAGCTCTCATCATACACTCCGTCCGATCATGTCTGGGCAGATTTGCAGACACTTTCAAATTGAAAGTGTCTGCCTAGTTCGCAACTTTTTTTTCATCATTGACCTGTACTTGTTAATTAAATCTGCAGATCTCTTACTCTTAAGGTCATTAGTGTCAACATGTACAACAGTATCACCTTTTGTGCCCTCAAACGATGATATCTACTGTACAACGTCATCAAAATTTTGCCCCTGGCAGACATAACCTGGTCTTGTTCCATCTATCCTTTTTGCATAATATATTTCCCCATCTCCCTGACAGAGTCACCAACACTAACTACTTCCTGTGGTACCATCACTTTCTGCCTTGGAGATTGCCTCTGTGTTGCCTGATGCACAGGAGTGAGCTCTGGCATTGAGTTGGGCAGCTGAGAGCTTGATGGATCCTCATTAATTTCTTCAAGGGCATCTACCCTACACAAACTCTCATAGATGCCCATCAGAACATTGAGTTGGCACCTAATTTCTTTATACTCTGGGCACTGCACACACAAAAGCATCCTCCTTGGCTAGATCATGTCCTGTTCTAGAAATGCCCACAAACATTGCACACTTCACACATTTTTTGAGACTGGGATCCATTGGAGAATCTCCTCCTTTGTTTCTCCCGCGAGCCACAGTACTCCTGCTAATCTGTGATTGTTGCCTCGCAGCTCTGGTCTGGGTCATGATTTCCATTTAAATACAATTTAATTAACACTGAAATTTAATGACATTAATAAATTTTATTGAATAATTGATAATACTATACTAAACTAGCAGATTCCTAATACAGTGCTATGTATTAGGAAAACAACGGCCTCCGTAGACGAGTGGGCAGGAGCGTGAGTGCAGTAGCACACGCTCTTTGAGTAGACCGGGGTTCAAGTCCCTGACTGCTGAATATGGTCGATCTGCCAATCCGCACTGGACCAGCGTGGCAGATTATGGTCCATTTCCCCTCAGCATGAATTGTTGAGGAGGCATCCACTCTGCAAGTGGGTTGATAATGGCTGCACTTTACTTTATTAGGAAAACACTTCCTAATTCATTTCACAAATATACGTGGTCTGAATTCTAATCTCAACGATGTCCATTTCCACTTGCAGTGTGCCAAACCCCATGTACTTTTTCTGACAGAATCTCAGTTATTGGTTGGTTGATTCAACTACTGCTCATCTCAGTTGTATGATTTGGAAATTCACTGTATGATTCCTTTCGCCTCAAAGGTGGTACTTGTGCATATGTCCATTCCAATATTCTCTGTCAGAGACTTGGTAATTTGTAATCTCCTCTTTTCGATCATCTCTGGCTTAAAATCTCTCTACCTCATTGTGTCAAATTCATCTGTTGTCTCTACCGTTCTCCCAACTCCACTAATCACTTAAAGCTCTTTGACTTCCTCTCTTTGCAACTTGACTTTCTCCAGTCCAACTTTCCTAACAGCAAGGTAATTTTCCTTGGTGATTTTAATGATCACAACTCCAGCTGGTTTCCGTTTTCTAGTCACACCGACTAGAAAACAGAAACCAGCTGGTTGAGATGCTGAGGCTTTTGCAGTTACTAATGACCTTGCACAGATTTTCATTTACCTTCAAGAATTCCGGACAATCCTAACTGTACAGCCAATGTGCTTGATCTTTTTCTCACAAACGACCCTTCTAAGAACAGTGGTCTCCGACAGTTTTTAAATTTGGTATGGTGGGATCAACTGACGATGGTACCAACAGTAAATTCTAAGTGGGAAACATTCAAGGAATTAATCGTGGATGCTACTAAAAGTTTCATACCTATTAAGAATTATTGTTCAAGGTTTAGGCCTAAATGGTTATCTAAAGAGACTCGTAACAGAGAAGAAAAATGCATGGGATGCATATAAATTTTCAAGCGACTCAGAAGCCTATCGCAGATATAAGCTAGTCTGTAATCAGGTCACAAAGGAGGTTAGGCAGGCGAAGGCAGATTACGAGAAATCCTTGGCAAAAGATGCTAAGAAAAACAGCAAGGATTTCTTTACTTATATAAACTCTAAAAGGAAGGGGATGAATCTGATTGGTCCACTTGATATTGATGGATCGACTGTTGATGATCCTGCCCAGATAGCAAACAAACTGAATGAGTACTTTGCATCTACATTCACACACGAGGAGTTAAGGTTTGGAAATGGCAGAAGGTTATCGAATTGTAGCAGGATACTTAATGATTTTATAATAACTGAGAGCAAAGTGGAGGAGAAATTGTTGAAGTTAAACATAAAAGCACCTGGGGTGGATGGGATCTATCCAGTTATATTAAAGGAGGCAGCAAAGCAACTAAGCAAACCCTTGGCCATAATTATGAGAACATCCTTAGACTCAGGGGAGGTTCCCACGGACTGGAGATGTGCAAATGTATCTCCAATTCACAAAGGGGGATCGAAGGGTGACACGAGTAATTACAGACCAGTTGGTTTAACTTCTGTTCTGGGTAAAATAATGGAGTCACTGGTTAAAGATGCATTCCAGGATCATCTAGACAAGACTGCAGCAATAATTCAGACACAGCATGGGTTTGTTAAGGGAAAGTCTTGTCTGACAAATTTGATAGGATATTATGATGTGGTTACAAAGGAACTGGATACAAAAAATAATTTTGATATCATATATTTGGATTTCAGGAAAGCTTTTGACACCGTTGCACATGAAAGATTATTGTACAAATTACAGCAGAATGGTATTAAGGGTAAGTTGCTACAATGGATAAAAGGATGGTTAAGTGGGAGAAGACAGAGGGTGGTAATCAATGGGCGCTGCGCTTCATGGATTAATGTTATTAGTGGAGTCCCACAGGGTTCGGTGTTGGGTCCACTGTTGTTTTGTATATTTATCTATGATATTGATGAAGGTATATCAGGCTTAATGTCGAAGTTTGCAGTTGATACAAAGGTTGGCAGGGTTGTTAATGACAGTAATGGCAGTGTGCTACTGCAACAGGATCTAGATAATTTGGGCAGATGGGCTAAGAAGTGGCAACTGAAGTTTAACTTTGACAAATGAAAAGTACTGTATATGGGTAGAAGTAATCCCACAGAAACAGTACCAACTGTGTGGTACTACACTTAAGGTGGTAGAAAATGAAAAAGACCTGGGAGTAATTGTGCAGGCAGATATGAAGTTTTCTGAGCAATGCAGACAGGCTGCCAGGGCAGGTCATGGGGTTTTGTCAATGATATATAGGAATTTTGCTAGCAGGGAAAAGGAGGTGATTATCCCTCTGTATAAGGCAATGGTCAGGCCACGCCTTGAGTACTGCGTACAGGTCTGGAGGCCTCATTTTAGGAAGGATGTAGATTTACTTGAGCGTGTACAGAGAAGGGCAACAAGATTAGTGAGGGGAATGAAGGGATCCTCTTACCAAGAGAGGCTTAAGTTCTGCAAATTGCAGTGGCTGGAGACTAGGCACCTGCGCGGTGATCTGATTGAGGTATATAAGGCCTGGAATGGGTTGAGCACTCTGAATTCTGATGGGATCCTTCCACTTGTTCAGATTACGAACCTAAGGGGGCATAAATTCAAATTAAGAAAAGACAGATGTAGAATAGATGTGCGGAAAAATGCCTTTAGCCAGCGGGTGGTTAATAGGTGGTAGATGATTTTCATCAACCGGTGAAATACCACCACTTTGCTTATCGGAGGCTTGAAGTGGTGAAACCCATGTTTAGTCTCTAGAGCAAAGTTTCCGGCATCCCCCTTCCCCATACTTCTCCTTCAACCCATGCACGGTACTTTTTTTTTTCATAAAAAAAAAAAAAAAAAAAAATGCTGGAACAAACTTCCATCTGTCATTGTGGAAGTTGATAGGTTGAATAAATTTAAGGAGGAACTAGACAGGCATTTGGAGGGAATGGTGTGTGTTTTTTTTTTTTTTTTTTTTTTTGTCTGATGCTGCATAAGCTCATATGCATGCTTTCTTGCATCACATGCCACTACTACATATTTTCACTTTCTTATTCAAAAGGTGTGTTTCCTTCTGTTTGGAAATTTGCTCATATCCAGCCAGTTCCTAAAAGGGGTGACAAATCGCCCCCAATCCAATTATCGTCCCATTGCAATTACTTCTACTCTTTCTAAAGTAATGGAGAAATCAATTAACCGCCACCTCTTAAACTACCTAGAAACCTTCCGTTTGCTCAACGATCGCCAGTATGAATTCTCTCAGTGTCGATCCACTGGAAAAGTTCGGTGAAACACAAGCAAGTTGCTCTTGACATCTCAAAGGCTTTTGATCGTGTTTGGCATAAAGGTCTTCTAAACAAGCTTCCATTTTATAGTTTGCCTACTGTTTTTTGTAATTGGTTATTCAGTTTTCTTTCTGATTGCTCACTGAGTGTGATGGTAGATGGCTCTCTGTCTTCTAACTTCTCCACTAATGCCGGTGTCCCCCAAGGTTCAGTTCTTTCCCCCACTCTTTTCCTCTTCTATGTTAATGACCTTCTTTCATTGACTGGAAACCCTATCCATAGTTTTGACGATGATAGCACATTACATTCCACTTTCCATTTTGAGAAACCTTGTCCTGCTCAATCAGCTTCAACTTTTCGAAAATCTGCTACCAATTCCTTAAATGCCGATCTTCAGGTAATTCTCCAGTGGGGCAAAGACAACTTAGTTGATTTCAACCCTGCTAAAACTCAGTCTTGTCTTATATCTCGCAAAAAGGATTCTTCTGCTCCTATGCTTATCTTTAGTGACACTCCGATTTCTAGGCAAAATGATATATCTCTTTTGGGGATTACCCTGACTTCTAATCTCTCTTGGCACAAGCACATTACAAATATTGCTTCTTCTGCATCTAAAAAACTTGGTTTTCTCTTTCGCTCTCGCCATTACTTTTCTTCCAAACAGCTGCTCACTCTGTATAAATCGCAAATCCGCCCTGCCATGGAATATTGTTCCCACATCTTGGATTGTGCCCCCAAAACCTCTCTCAGGCTTCTTGATTCCATTCAGAAGAGGGCAGTTAGGTTAATTAATGACTCATCTCTAACAGAGTCTCTGTACTTGCTGTCTCATAGATATACTCTTTCTGCTGCATGCCTCTTCTACAGATACTTCCATGGGCACTGTTCTTCTGAATTAGCGTCTATAATTCCTGCTCTCTCTTTCAAAACAGTCCGTACACGTGCCGCCAGCAGCCAACATCCATTTACTGTCCAACTTCAAACTCACAGAACCAACTTTTCATGTTCCTCGTTTATTCATTCAACTGCCGTTTTCTGGAACAACCTTCCTTCATACGTATTTCCCCGAAAATTACAGTCTACAGAAGGTCAAGTCCAATGTCAACAAATATCTTCTTTCGTCATCTCAACCTCCAACCCGTGCACAGTACTAAGCATTATAGGTTCTAATACCTCTCGTGATTGGAGGTTTACATTAAAAAAAAAAAAAAAAAAAATGTATTACCATATCTAGTTTTACGTTACCTTACGCTATCAGTTCGAGATATACATCACGCTGTTTTGTATCTACTCAGCACTGGTGGCAAGTTCAACAATATGACTATGTTAGAACAATTTGACTATGTTAATCCATATATTATTTTAATGAAGGGTGCTAAAATTAAGTTAAACAAATTAGTAAATCATAATGAAATGAGAATAGTGATGCTGGTTAATCTTTTTGTAAATTTTATATTTATCTAGCAAAAATTGTTGACTTGGAGCTGAAAGGAACATCCAAGAAGAGATCATATAGAATACAGGTAGTACAGTTTGAGTATTAAAATAATTTTGAAACTAAAGGTGTAGTAATAATAATAAAAAACTCATATAGTTTCTAGAATTTTGGTGTAAAAATTTGTTATACTGTGTTAGAAATTCTATGCATTGATTACACATAATGAATCTGTAAAGTTGATGCTGACATAGTTGGAAACAGATCCACATAATAGAAAGTATAATTTTTCTCATTGTTGGGAATAACAGTATATGCTATAACAGCCAAAGGAGTACTCCACATGCATTCATTCACATGAGGCATCAATACATATATGACAGTAGTGGTGTTGATCGTAGAGGAAATATGTACAAGCATTGAGGTGTGTGGCAATGTCTTGTATTTTCACGCTAAAGACAAGTAGCAGAAAAATTGGTATTGTTCATGGCGAGCATGTTATGTTGTTATTATTTTGGTTTTTTGGAGCGTTAGCAACTAAGGCCATATTGCTCCGCGCATATGTGGTGGTCATTCCCTGACCTTTCTACATCCTTCGTATTTGGTGGTCATGGGCTCAAACCCTGGTCTAATCAAGAAGCATGTGCTACGCACTGCTGCTCCTGCCCACTTGGCTACGGAGGCGCCTGCAAGCATGTTATGAACAATTATTACTTATGGTGTGAACATCATGAGCAGAGAGATTTGGACTGTTGCCTCAATGTATGACCTGATCATGATAGAATCACATTACACAGTCACACAAACCTGACAGTGATTCTGGTTTGCTGCACTTGCCTCATAATACAGACTACCACCTCTTTGGACTACTGAAAAGACATCTTTGGGAAGCAAATTTGCAACTAAAGAAAGAAGTGTCATACAGGCAGTTATGGTCTGGCTGCAATTTCTTCTTAGCAGATATCGAGGTACTCATCTCCAATAGGATAAGTGCCTAAATTGTGTTGGAAATTATGAAGAGGAATGTAAATGATGCCATTACTGTATTCACTGTCATAGCCTTGTGTATCTTACTTTCTGGTCACACACACACTCTCTCTCTCTCTCTCTCTCTCTCTCTCTCTCTCTCTCTCTCTCTCTCTCTCTCTCTCTCTCTCTCTCTCTCTCTCTCTCTCTCTCTCTCTCTCTTGTGTGTGTGTGTGTGTGTGTGTGTGTGTAAAGTATATTGTATGTAGAATATTTTGATTTAAACCTATTGAATATACGGTATATACTGTGAGCGATATATAGTATGAAGAAGAAATAGACAGGAAATTAAAATAAAGATAAGAAGTGAAAAGGCGACCAAAATAAGATAACATTACAGTGTCTTTCATCATCAGAGGTCATCCACCGAAATTATGAAAAATACAGCAATGTTCTTGTTTCTGTTTCCGACATGTTCTGCATGCTGTGTTGCACGTGAGCGGTTGGCACGTGTTGAGAAAAAATATTAAAAATTTTTAAATTTTGCAGTAAGAGTCTAATAGATTGTGCCAATAAAAGTGGTTATGTTATGTGGTGCATACAGATCATGGATGACCTTACAGAAGCAAGTGAAAAGAATTGAAAAAACTAAAGTAATAAATATCGGAAGAGGCAGGAAGAAAGGGACTTACTGTTACTATGTAAAACTGACCAAGATGACGTGCCGGTATATTTATGTGTGGGTACTCTAGCTGCTCCTAGCGTTAGGTGTGTGGGGGGGGGGGGGAAATTGTTGTCTGTATAGATTGAAATGATATGTTTTTCGCCTTAACAACGTTTAGCTGCTTTTCACTGCTACTTTGTAAGCTATATTTCTCCACTATCCTGGTCAGTTTGGACATGTATTTAGCTGCGTTCATCACCACTTATTTCATTTCAATCTATACAGACACCTGCCGACCGGGCTGGCCGGGTGGGTCAAGTGCCTGCCTGGCAACCTAAAGGTCACGGGTTCGAATCCCGCCTCGGGCTTGGATCAAAGTACTGCAAAAACCTTGGGAGGTGCATTATGGCCACAGAAGCTGATGCGCCAATAACTACCAAACAAAAAAAAAAAAAAAAAAAAAAAAAAAAAATACAGACAACATACCATAATTTTCAAAAATTTTTTTTATTATTATTTTTTTTCTCACACCTAATGCTAGGAGCCGCTAGTGTACCCACACATAAATATACCAGCACGGCGCCATCTTGGTCATTTGGTCAGTTTTACATAGTAACGATAAGTCCCTTTCTTCCTGCCTGTTCTGATATTCATTACTTTAGTTTTTTCAGTATTTTCAATTTTTTTTTTTTTTTTTTCAATTCTTTTCACTTGCTTCTGTAAAGTCATCCATGATCTATATGCACCACGTAACATAACCACTTTTATTGGCACAATCTAGTAGACTCTTACTGCAAAATTTAAAAATTTTTAATATTTCTTTCTCAACACGTGGCAGCCGTTCACGTGCAGCACAGCATGCAGAACATCGGAAACAGAAGCAAGAACAGTGGATGACCTCTGATGAAGACACCGCAATGTTATCTTATTTTGCTTGCCTTTTCACTTATCTTTATTTTAATTTCCTGTCTATTTCTTGTTCTTTTTCATACCATATATCGCTCACAATGTATACCGTATATTCAATAGGTTTAAATTGATTGGAGTAAATGGGAAGGAAACTCGACATGGGAAAAAAATTTTTAAATCAACTAGATGACTGTTATTTGTATCAACATGTCAGGGAAAGTACTAGAGAAAAGAATATCCTAGATCTCATCATCACACATGAATCAGATGACATAACAGGGTTGACAGTAGAGGAACCAGTAGCAGGAAGTGATCACTGAGTTCTACGGTGGATGATGACGACAGAGGTAGCAGAAGTAAAAGGCAAAGGAATGGGTTTTAATTTCAGAAAAGGAAATTACGATGCCATAAGGTACTACATGGCCTCTATTAACTGGGTAGATATCGTGCAGAAAATGAATACATTTGGACTGTGGTACGCTTTTAAATCATTAATCACAGATGCCTTGAATGCGTATATTCCATTAAAAAAATACTCCACGAGGAGGGTTCCAAGTTGGATGAATAGTGAAGTTGCCACATTACTTGAGCAGAAAAAGGTGGCATGGAAAGGTTACAGAGCAATAAAAAGTACTGAAGCCTATAACAGCTACAAGGTGATGTGTAATAGAGCAACAGAAAAGGTTCGACAGGCAAAGACAGTTTATGAGAAATCACTAGCAAACAGAGCAAAGAGGGGGGATAAAGAATTCTTCACATATATAAATGCCAAGAAGAGCAGGACAAACCAGATCGGACCTTTATGTAAGGGAAAGGGGATAATAATAAATACATCAGCTGCCATTGCAGATGAACTCAACAGTTATTTTGCATCGATATTTACAAATGAAAAACCATTTGTGGCAATGGGAAATTGTAGGAGCGAAGTTAAAAAATATGTAATTAATGATATATTGAAATTTCGTAAGATTATTTAATGAAAAATCTTTCAAGCCTACAGGCCAGTAAGGCTCCTGGAGTTGATGGCATGTACCCTATATACCTAAAGTGTTACGTCACTTAGGTGGCAACGAACGTGTAGAGTGGTTCTCTTCAAGACGCCTGGTCAGCGTGAAGAGGAAAAGACCAAACCCTCCAGCAATGAGAGCACAACAATACAAATGGCCCTCAGTCCCCAGCAGCTTTCACTCTCCCTCTTACGGCAGCGAGAGGATCAGAGTGGAAGCAGAGGGTGCTAAGAATCTCTGGGTACGACCAGGCTGCCATGCACGGAAATTGAACTTGGTCTGTTATAACGTACGATCACTCATCGGTGAAGACAGGATATTAGAGCTGGATAAGGAATTAGAAAATGTGAATTGGAATATCATCGGTTTGGCTGAAACAAGAAGAAGAAATGAATCACTTATAAGTTTATCAAGTGGAAATCTGCTGTACACCAATGGAAACAGTGAAAGGAGTGAAGGTGGAGTTGGGTTTCTGGTCCATAAAGATTTTAAAAACAACATTTTGGAATTCAAAAGTACATCACCAAGGGTGTCAAGACTAATACTCAAGATTTCTAAGAGGTACAAACTAAAGATTATAATGATTTATGCACCAACATCGAGCCACGATGATGAAGAGGTTGAAGAAATGTACACTGAAATTGAGAGTCTTCTAGATGAGCAGAAAACCCACTACACTATTATTATGGGGGACTTCAATGCTAAGGTTGGAAAAAGGCAAAACAGCGCAGAAAGAGGAACTATAGGAAATTTTGGAATTGGTGAAAGAAATAAAAGAGGTGAAAGACTTGTGGAATTTGCAGAATCTCCAGGAATGTCAGTAATGAACACTTTTTTCAAGAAAAGGGTGAACAGAAAGTGGACATGGAAGAGTCCAAATGGATTAACAACTAATGAAATCGACTTCATCCTCACTAACAGAAGATATATTGTGAATGATGTTACCGTCCTGAATAAGGTAAATGTTGGAAGTGATCACAGAATGGTAAGATGTACACTTGATATAGATGTAGGAAAGGAAAGGAAAAAACTGACTCGAGTAAATAATACAAAGGTCTTTGAAATAACAGAGGAGGAGAAAAAGCAGTACGTACAGGAACTTAAGAACAAGTTTGAGCTTCTGTGGACTGCTCAGGACCAAGATATCGACGAGGAATATTACAACTTTCTGAAAGTGATAAAGCCCAAGAAACCTATAGGGAAACAGAAATCCAAAGAAGAAAAAATTAGCCAAGAAACACTTGTCATGATGAACCAAAGACGACAAATGAAGAGCAAGAAAAACACTGACAGGGAGAAAATTGAGTATACTGAGTTATGCAAAGCCATTAGAAAGAGACTCAGAGAGGACATAAGAAGATTTAACACAAGAAAAGTAGAACAAGCATTAAGGGAAAACAAAGGATTTAAATCAGCAGCCATGAGCAGTAATACAGAAAGACAAATGATACTGAAACTGAAGAATAGCGATGGTGTACTTATAAACAGCAGAGAAGGCATAATTCAAATAGCAGAAGACTACTATAGAGAATTATACAAGGAACGAGGGAATGATACCAGCAATGGGGAAGATGGATTGCAAAGTAGCAACACATACGACATACCCGATATTCTTCCTGATGAGGTAGAACATGCATTGAAGAAAATGAAGAATCGGAAAGCCCCGGGGGAAGATGAAGTTACTGTAGAGTTGTTAAAATTGGGAGGAAGAGACATAACACAAAAACTGGCAAGGCTCTTCACAAAGTGCATTAGAAAAGGTGTGATGCCTAAGCAGTGGAATAATGCAATCATAGTTTTGCTGCATAAGAAAGGAGATAAATCAGAAATTGGAAATTATAGACCAATTAGCTTGTTATCCCATATCTACAAGTTGTTCACAAGGGTCATTACTAACAGATTAGAAAGAATACTTGATGAGAATCAACCGAAAGAGCAAGCTGGCTTTAGGACAGGATTCTCAACTATGGATCACCTTCACGTAATATCACAGCTAATGGAGAAAGCAAATGAATATAAAACACCATTATGCCTGGCATTTGTGGATTATGAAAAGGCATTTGACTCCATACAGCATAAGGCAATGTTTCGGGCACTGGAAAGACAAGGCACAGATATTCCATATATTATGATTTTGAAGAAAATATATGAGAGTGCTACATCCTTTATTAGACTAGACAAAGACAGTAGCAAATTTAAAATCGAGAAAGGAGTTCGACAAGGAGACACAATATCTCCGAAGCTGTTTACTGCTGCCCTTGAGGAAGCTTTCAGAAGATTAGACTGGTCGCAGAAAGGAGTCAATGTGAACGGAGAGTACCTAAACCATTTACGATTTGCAGATGACATTGTGGTCATAAGCCACGATCCCAAAGAATTAGAGGAAAATCTTAATCAGTTATGCACAGTTAGTAAGGATTTTGGACTAAAGATGAATATGGCTAAAACAAAAGTAATGATGAACAAGTATGCCACGGAAAGGGAAATAATGATTGAAGGAGCAGTAATTGAAAAGGTGGAGTCATATACTTATCTGGGACAAGTTATTAGCTGTAATAATGATAAATGGCTGGAAGTCAAGAGAAGAATAAATTTTGGATGGATAGCATTCAGGAAATATAGTCACATACTGAAGAGCAATATCCCAGTTTGTCTGAAACGTAAAATAATGAATCAATGTATACTCCCCGCCATGACTTATGGAAGTGAAACTTGGGCACTCACCAAAAGAATGGAAGAGAAGCTAAGAACTACACAGCGAAGAATGGAACGAATTTTATTGGGAATCAGACTGTTAGATAAGAAGAGAAACACATGGATTAGGCAGCAAACTCAAGTAAAGGACATTCTTATCAAAACTAAAGAACTAAAATGGTCTTGGGCAGGACACATAGCTAGAAGACATGATGACAGATGGACTAAGAAAATAACAGAATGGTACCAAGAGGAGCTAGAAGAAAACCTGGAAGACAAAGGCGGAGATGGATAGATGAAATTCATGAGTTTTTGAGTAGTAAATGGATGGCCAGTGCTCAAAACAGAAGGAACTGGAAAGTTGCTGGAGAGGCCTTCATCCTGCAGTGGATTGAAAATGGCTGATGATGATGATGATGATGACCCTATAATCTTAAGGGAGGCGGCAACGAGTGCATTGAACCATTGAGGCTAATTATGCGAGCATCACTAGACTCTGGGGAGATTCCCTTGGATTGGAAAAGTGCAAATGTATCTCCCATACATAAGGGTGGCTTTAAAAGTGAAGTTGGAAATTATTGACCTGTCAGTCTGACTTCAGTAGTAGGGAAAATCATGGAGGCAATGATCAAAAGTGGAATTCAGGATCATTTGAATCAAATTGAAATTCTCAAGGATACTCAGCATTGTTTTGTAAAGGGAAAATCATGTTTAACAAAACTGGTTCACTATTTCGAAAGGGTCACTCAAGAGCTGGATTTAGGGAATAATTTTGACATTGTTTATTTAGATTTCAGCAAAGCTTTTGACTCAGTCCCACATGAGCGGTTGCTTTATAAGCTGGAACACGTTGGAATCACTGGGAAAAATCCTTGATGGATAGAAGGATGGCTTCAGGGCAGGAGGCAGAGGGTTGTGATAAATGGCTATTCCTCATATTGGGTTGATGTAAGAAGTGGGATTCCCCAAGGATCAGTATTAGGACCACTGTTGTTTTTAATTTTCATATACGACATTGATGAAGGGATAGAGGGCGTGATGTCTAAATATGCAGATGATGTTAAAATTGGTAGAGTAGTTAATGATCACTGTCAAGCTGAGCTTCTTCAGAGAGACCTAGATAGACTTCAGGAATGGTCAGAAAAATGGCAGCTATGCTTTAATCTAACAAAGTGTGAGGTATAATATCCTGGGAAACAGTAATCCCAAAATAACTTATTCACTTGGTGGAGTTCAACTAAACCCAGTACTGGAGGAAAGGGACTTGGGTGTTACGATACGGTCAGACATGAAATTCTCTGAGCATTGTAAACAGGTTGCAAGGAAGGCCCATGGTGTCCTATCCGATGATCTATCGAACTTTTGCAAGTAGAGATAGGGACGTGATAATCCCATTATATAAGGCTTATGTTAGACCACACTTGGAATACTGTGTTCAAGTATGGAGACCGCACCTAAAGAAAGACATCAAGCTTCTTGAAAGGGTGCAAAGATGGGTAATTCGCCTGGTGAGATCGGCAAAAGGACGTCCTTATGAAGGAAGACTTCGAATATGTGGGTTGCAGAGTTTGGAAACTAGACACCTTAGAGGAGATTTGATTGAGGTGTTTAAGGCTCTGAGAGGCATCAGTAAAATGAATGAAGACAAAATTTTCAAGATTATAAATGATGCTAGAACTAGGGGACACATTCAAGTTACAGGGGGAAATGTTTAGATTGGACGCAGGAAGTTTTATTTTAGCCAGAGAGTTATAAATTGCTGGAATAAGTTGCCTTCATGGATGGTAGAGGTCGACAGTTTGGGGAAATTCAAAGGTCATCTGGATAGTACTTTCCGGTAAGGGAAGCGCATAGGATGTTAGGATTAATTTCCTTTTTTTTTTATTAATTATTATTATTTTTTTTTTGTTTTGTTTTGTTTTAATCATTGTTTTGTTCGGATTATTATTTATTATTTTTTTTTGGCCTGTGCAGCATAAGCCATAGGCTTTCTTGCACCATGCGGCCATTACTAATACTAAATCAAAATATTCTACATATAATATACTTTTTACACACACACACACACACACACACACACACACTATGGCTGTAGGGTACGTTTTGCTAATGCAGTGTCCCTGATCCCATAAGCTATGTTATCTTCTTTTTCGTACAGGCACATTCCACCCCCATATTAATTAGCTTCTTAAAACAATTATTCGTTACTCTATATATATATATGTCATCCAAGCTTATCTTTCTAGCTGTGATTTATCACCAGTTAGTGTTTTAACAGATAGCATGCTTTTTTGGAGTAGTAAAAAAGTTTATTATGTTTAAGCATTGAAAAATGGAGAATATGACAGCTCTTTCATGGAAAGGTAACTGAGCACTGAAGTGGAGATGACAAGAGTTTCATTTTCACACTGTAGTTTGGTTGCTTTGTCATATATGCCAAGCTTGCCTTAAATTTAATTTCAAGTCCTTTTTACATAGTTTCTAATATAAAGTATTAATTTAAACTTAATTTGGCATTTTATTTGAGGAAGAGCATGTTTTTACGGTACTTGTAAATTGGGATCGTGGATGGATTTATCTACATCAGCATATGTGCTTCACTTTTAGCATTAGTAAAGGCACATGATGCAAGGAAGCAAGCTATTATAGCATCAGCCAAAAAAAAAAAAAAAAAACAAATCTAATTTCACCCATCCACTCGCTCTCCAAATGTTTGTCTTTTGATCATAGACTTCATAGTCCTAATTTTTGGACAGCTAAAAAGCTATCCTATTCTAAGAATATTGTTCTTATTTGCAAGCACTCTTTTAATATTGACTGCCTTGATGCATATAAGTGTAAAACGGCACTAGGAGTGCCGTTTTACACTTATATGCATCACAATGCATAGCAGCGTTCTTAATGCACCCAAGCACATTAAGACCACTTAAGAATGTGTAGTCATTCTTCAGTGGTCAATCAATGAGTGCCCTAAATGTAAAAGCACATGAAAGTAACAGCCACTCAGAATTGGTACATTGAATGCTTTGCAGTAATGCTTGGCTTTTGTTTATAGACTTGGCACACAGTTTTATTTGTTCTTTGCTTGTGTTAATCCTTGTTTATGTACATGTATAAATTTTTTATAAAATTTTAAAATTTGTTTTGATTAACAGCTCAACACAAAAATAAGTGTTTACCTTTTAGCAGCAAATTCCAAACTTTTTATTTTCAACGATTATGCATTTTTGGAATGCTGGTGATATTGGAATGTTGATTTTTTTCAACATTCTGAAAGTTATGACACATTGAACATGTTCTCTTGCATTTATATGCCAGCAAATGTGTTAACAGCTTTTTTCTGCAAAAATATTTTCAACCACTGTATTTACCACATAGTATAATACAGAGCATCGTTTTTTCAGATTACATTAATAAACTACTTTTAATCCCTTTCTTTGGTCAAAGCGATGCATTCAAATTATTGTATGAATGGCTCGTGTATGAACATACATGAAGGCACTGTATTATGAACAGTGAAACAGTTTTATTTCTTGGCAAAATTATGCTGATTTAAGTGCACAAACCTATAGGTAAAAAGAAATCCAAAGAAGAAAAATTTAGTCGAGAAAGACTTTTCGTGATGAACTGAAGATGGCAAATGAAGAGCAAGATAAACACTGACAAGGAGAAAATTGAGTATACTGAGTTATGCAAAACCATTAGAAAGAGACTCAGAGAGGACATAAGAAGATTTAACACAAGAAAAGTAGAACAAGCATTAAGGGAAAACAAAGAACTTAAATCAGCAGCCATGAGCAGTAATATAGAAAGACAAATGATACTGAAACTGAAGAATAGTGATGATTTACTTATAAACAGCAGAGAAGGCATAATTCAAATAGCAGAAGACTACTATAGAGAATTATACAAGGAACGAGGGAATAATGCCAGCAGTGGAGAAGATAGATCGCAAATTAGTAACACATATGACATATCCGACATCCTTCCTGATGAGGTAGAACATGCGATAAAGAATCAGAAAGCCCCGGGGGAAGATGACATTACTGTAGAGTTGTTAAAATTGGGAGGAAGAGACATGGCGTAAAAACTGTCAAGACTCTTCACAAAATGCATTAGAAAAGGTGTGATGCCTAAGGAGTGGAATAATGCAATCATAGTTTTGCTGCATAAGAAAGGAGATAAATCAGAAATTGGAAATTATAGACCAATTAGCTTGTTATCTCATTTTAAGAATACTTGATGAGAATCAACTGAAAGAGCAAGTTGGCTTTAGGACAGGATTCTCAACTGTGGATCACCTTCATGTAATATCACAGCTAAGGGAGAAAGCAAATGAATATAAAACACCATTATGCCTGGCATTTGTGGATTATGAAAAGGCATTTGACTCCATACAGCATAAGGCAATGTTTCGGGCACTGGAAAGACAAGGCATAAATACCCCATATATTATGATCTTGAATGCTACCTCCTTTATTAGACTAGACAAAGACAGTAGCAAATTTAAAATTGAGAAAGGATTTCGACAAGGAGACAATATCTCCGAAGTTGTTTACTACTGCCCTTGAAGCTTTCAGAAGATTAGGCTGGTCACAGAAAGGAGTCAATGTGAATGGAGAGTACCTAAACCATTTACGATTTGCAGATGACATTGTGGTTATAAGCCACGATCCCAAAGAATTAAGAGGAAAATCTTAATCAGTTATGCAGAGTTAGTAAGGATTTTGGACTAAAGATGAATATGGCTAAAACAAAAGTAATGATGAACAAGTATGCCATAGAAAGGGATATAATGATTGAAGGAGCAGTAATTGAAAAGGTGGAATCATATACTTATCTGGGATAAGTCATTAACTGTAATAATGATAAATGGCTGGAAGCCAAGAGAAGAATAAATTTTGGATGGATAGCATTCAGGAAATATAGTCACATACTGAGGAGCAATATCCCAATTTGTCTGAAACGTAAAATAATGAACCAATGTATACTCCCCACTATGACTTATGGAAGTGAAACTTGGGCACTCACCAAAAGAATGGAAGGGAATCTGAGAACTACACAGCAAAGAATGGAACGAATTATATTGGGAATCAGACTGTTAGATAAGAAGAGAAACACATGGATTAGGCAGCAAACTCAAGTAAAGGACATTCTTATCAAAACTAAAGAACTAAAATGGTCTTGGGCAGGACACATAGCTAGAAGACATGATGACAGATGGACTAAGAGAATAACAGAATGGTACCTAAGAGGAGCTAGAAGAAAACCTGGAAGACACAATGACAGAGATGAACAGATGAAATTCATGAGTTTTTGGGTAGTTAATGGATGGCCATTGCACAAAACAGAAGGAACTGGAAAGTTTCTGGAAAGGCCTTCATCCTGCAGTGGATTGAAAATGGCTGATTGGTGATGATAATGTGCACAAAATAGTGTTACATTTTCACTTGTGATACAGATTGCTAAGCAACATGGACGTGTTTCATTTTCTCTATGTAAAAATGCTTAAATATGCCCTCCTTTTATAGTAAAGTTATTAAAATTTTAGTAAACGGTAAAGTTGCCCTCTTTTTTGCCTTCTCCATTGGCGAATTTTTGTTAGTCTACAATTTTATTTTAATTGATAAGCAGTTATTATTATACACTCTTAAAAAAAAAAAAAAAGAAGTAAATTATATGTTAGATATTACTCCAAATTTTATTTTTTATTTTATTATTTTATTTTTTATCGAAATAAAATTGGGGGGAAAAAATCACAGCGGAAATTTGAAATACAAAATATTATGATGAATGAAATTGTTACTAAAATATCTGGTCACACGTAAAATATTGAGGTGGCAGGTTTGTGGACACAAGAATCAGAAATATGCCTGTGCAATTTTTTATGTTGCCACTTCAGCAACATGAATTTGAAAGAATGGTTTTCAAAGCATAGAATGAAAAGAAATATGCTTGTTTAGACTTTCTTATATATTTTGTAGAAAATTTGTAAAATAAAAAATTTGCTCGTTGCAGATTGATATTTAGTTCTTTTCAATATTTCATTAGCGCTAGGCAATAGAGATCAGAACATCCCTCAGATTTGTGACTGTTTTAGCACTTGACAGATATAGTTTTAACCAAATTATAAGATTGCACTTTCTTTTTTTTTTTTTTTTTTTTTTAACTCTCTCTTTCTACAGTCCGGCATTAAATTTTAGTTCACACTTAAGTTTTCTAGTAACCAGTAGAAGTGATAATGTCTTGGCAGGTCAGTGATTATTTTATTTAATGCTAGTCTACTAATTTCACATTTGGTTTGTTTATACCACAGTAGAGATAAAATACCAGCATATTTGTAACTTTACTCATGTGCTCTGTAATATTGTTTTAGAAGTTTACAGTCTGTTTTGGAGGATTGTTTAGATTTATTCATTTTGAGCAAATGGAGCAGCAGCTTTTGAGATCCACACATTCTTTGTTCTGCTTAACCTGTGTTCTACCAGGTCTTTAAGACTCGGTCTGTCTCAATTAAAGCTAACCAATTGTATATAACCTGTCAATTTTTATGTTATTAGTCTTATTTCATTATATTTTAGTAAATAGTGCATATTATTATTATAGATTTATGTTAAATTCTTATTTTGTGCAGTATTTCTCCATACAGGTGAATTAGTGCTTATCACTGTACTGTATGCATTATTCCAAACAAATAGTGTCTAAATTCTCCTCCCTCACCAATTTATGGATTACTTTCTATTTGAAGTTTTCTCCCCACCAATCTGAGGATTATTTTGATTTTAAATAGCCCAGATAGTTTCTATTGGCATATCTAGGCTCTCCACATCTTATATTACAGATTTATTTATTTCCTTTTTTTTTTTTTTTTTTTGTATGATTTTGGTTCCAGCTTTTCTTTTTGAAGTTGGTATTAATGGTAGCAAAAGAATAATACAAAGGAAGGAAGGGAGAAATTTTACAGCATTAGCCAAAAAAAAAAAAAAAAAAAAAAAGGGAAATTACTATCAACTTTATTTGCCTCTCCTTTGTAATAATTTGTCCATTTCTTTTTTAAATATATTCAATACCACCCACTTCCACAATATCAGGTGGAAGTTATTCCATCAATTAATTACCATCTGAAGCAATTTTTCAATCAGTTTTGCAACCACCCTTTTTATAAGCTTTGATAGCTTGTGTGTTTTGTCTGTAATATAGAGGAATTTTTCTAGCAGGAATAAGGCAGTAATTATTCTGCTGTATAAGGCAAAGGTTAGACCACATCTTGAGTATCTCATGCATAGTCTGGACGCCGCATTTTAGGAAGCATGTGGATGCAGAGGAGAGCAGTGGGATTAGCGACAGGAACGAAAAGATACCAAGAAAGAAGTGAAGTCTTATCAAGTAAGACTTCATTTCTTAAAATTCATTATGTGGAAATGACTCATAAGGAGATCTGATGTTAAGGTTTTGAATGGATTGAGTAAGCTAAATATTGATACTCTTGTTCAAATGGCACACATAAAGAATATTAATGTAAATTGAGGATGGGTGGTTGAAGGTTGTATGTGCAGAAATTTGCATTTAACCAGTGGGTTGTTGATTGTTGGAACAAACTTCCATCTGGTGTTGTGGAAATGGTTAGTTTTAATAAATTTAAGGAAGAATTAGAGAAATTGTTAGAGGGGATAGACAGATAAGATAAGGTTTTTTTTTTGCTCTAATTCTGTACAACTTTGCTTCCTTGCATCATTTGCCACTACCAATACTAAATTTGACCTGACATATGTGTGTGTTCAAAAAAGAGTAATGAGCTATGCTATGAACATTTATTTTACTGACCCATTTAAAGTTTTAAACATGTCAGTCTCTTCACACATGCTACAATTTGCATAACTTGTCAAGTAACAAGCTCTTGAATTATTTTTAAATACAATAAAACCCATTATATCTAATATCATTTAAATAAAAATTTCACTATAACAAAAACATTTTGAATTCCCAAAAATTTCCCTTGATATTTCTTTGCAAGTCTTGTTTGAATTAAGCAGTTCTGAAAAAAACTTTATCACAATAAAGTATTTTAAAATGTATGCCAATCTATACATTTTTAGGTCATTAGCTTATATGTCAAGGGCCAGTTGACTTCACCATGCTCATCTGTTCACATGTAACTCAACTCCTAGTGGATGAATTTTCATAAAATTTTATATTTGGTTGATTTAAAAAGATTTGGTATTAGTAGTGGCAAATGATGCAAGAAAGAAAGTTTATACAGCATCAACCAAAAAAAAAAAAAAAAAAACTCACTTCCCCCAACACCTATCCATCCCCTCCAATAGTGTCTAGCTTTTCCTTGAATTTATTCAAACTATCGACTTCCACAACAGTACATGGAAATTTTTTTTCAATAATCAGCCATCTGCTGGCTGAAAGCAAACTTTACATATCTATCCAGCAGTCATCCTTCTTCAATTTGAATTTCTGTCCCCTCATGTGTAGTCCAAGCAAGAGGAAAAATTCCATTAGCATTGAACTTCCTTAATCCACAGAAAACCTTAGATGATTTATAGAGCTTCTTAATGTACTATTGTATAATCGACTTAATAGTGTGAATAGCAGTAAAGCTTAATAGACGGTACTCACCTTGATTGAACTGCTTATTTACATGAAGTTGGGGTCTAAATGAACTTTAAAATAAGTTGAAATAAGTTAGTGACAAATGGGCCTGGAGTACTGGGGTCCATAGTTTAACAGATATTTATTTAAAGTATACCCAGTAAAATAAAATAAAATAAAATATTTCCAGAAGCTTTCGGAACTCGTGTCCCTTTCTCAACTGACAGAATTTTTGAATACATTACAAGCAAAGTGTGGCACGTTACTCATTCGTCATTGTTGTAGCACGGACGTGTGCTGCCTTGCGCCAGTGATCATCCATCAATAAAACGGTTGTCTCCAGGATTGGATGTATACGCATGCCTTTCTGGCGATTTAATGCCTTAGGGTTGTTCATTATGTTTAGTGACTCTAGCCATAGGCGGTGGCGAAAGTGTCGCGCGTGGTCCACTATCTCAAAGTCGCGCTTGGGGTCAAGATCGTGGTTGGTAGCCCAAAAATGTTCTGCAAGCGCGGACTGGTCAGTTTCGGCAAGCCGGATTGCTCTGTCGTGTTCCGTGAGGCGATCCTGGAGACGTCTCGATGTCTCACCTACGTAGCAACTGTTACAGGCCCTACAGGTGATACGGTACACTACATTGCTGCGTAAGACAGGTGTGACAGGGGTCTTCACACTGGAGACAAGTGAACGTAGGTTCCTACCTGGTAATTGTACACATTTGATGTTGTAACTTCTCAGGATCTTCGAGATACGTCCTGACACTCCTGGATAGTACGGAATGTAGGCGGATGATATGCCGACTTGCTTCGGAGGTCTTGGGTTGGAAGTAAGTTCTTGTGCCTGTAACAAGCATCTGTTTAGTACATGGGATGGATAACCGCATCTGGTTAAGTCCGCCTTCACACGGGAGATCTCGTTACGTCTAATTGTGTCGGTGCTGGAATGGCTCCAGGCCCTGGAGAACAGGGTGCGGGCAGTGCTATTGAGATGGCTTGGAGCGTGGCCGGACCCGTAGTTGGTGAATTGACCGCACCACATGGGTTTGCGGTATACTGAGGTCTCTAGATGTGGGCCTACGCGATGCACTAGCACGTCCAGAAACGGGAGCGAACCGTCCACCTCTGATTCTACGGTAAACTTGATGAAATTGGATAGAGAGTTGAGGTATTCTAGTAGTACCGTTTCAGAACCACGTGGTATTATGGTAAAAATATCGTCGACATATCTACACCACGTTGTAATAGGTGTAGGTGGGTTCTGGTGTATCTGCTTCTCCAGATCTTCCATGGCGATGTTAGCTACTACGGAACTGACAGGGGCACCCATAGCAGTGCCATGTACTTGTTTGTAGAGTGAGTCTTCAAAGGTGAAGATGCTGCTAGAGAGGCATAGGTTGAGGGCGGTACAGATGTCATCAGTGGATAGTGACGTCCTGGATTGGAGGCTTAAGTCGCTCTCAAGGAGCCTTCTGGCGCAGTGCACGGCCTGTTGGACGGGAATCGAGGTGAATAAAGAAACCACGTCAAATGATGCCATGACAGAGTTATCAGGGATTGAAATGTCCTTAATGGTGTTAATGAATTCACTGCTGTTTTTAACGGTGTGAGATGTATTACCTATAAGAGGCGAGAGGAGGCTCGCGATGTGTTTGGACAGTTCATACGTTGGGGCACTGCAGCAAGACACTATAGGTCTGAGAGGAATACCCGGTTTATGGATCTTTGGTAATCCGTAGAATTGTGGTAGTTGGCAGCCAGTAGCACGCAGAAGATGGTGAGTCGCGGTCGGGATCTTCTTATCTTTAAGCCATGCGTGGACAAGTTTATTAACATTTGCTTCCAGACGTTTCAAGACTTTAACGGGAGGATCAGGTAGAGGTTCATATACGTTAGGATCGAGTAATAGGGCCAAGGCTTTCTCTCGGTAGGCTGATCGGTCCAGCACAACAGTCCGGCGCCCTTTATCCGCAGGAAGTACAACGATGGAGTTGTCTTTTCTTATAGATGACAGGGCGGCACGTTGGCGGTGGTTGAGGTTTGAGCACGTTTTTCGAGTGTTGCGGAGGACTGCGGCAGTCTTGAATCGGATCTCGTTGGCAGTTTCTTCGGGAAGGTTGGTAATACTGGCTTCTATGCCCATAGCGAGCTGTGTGATGGGAGGTTTCGATGGTATAACGGCGAATTTCATACCGTTTGATAAAACACTCAGCTGCTCGTTGGACAGTTGTTTGTTACTTAGATTCAAGACGAAAGAAGTCGTGTCGTCTGAACGAGTGTTCGTCTTTAAGGAGTTAGTTTCTATGCTCAAGTTTATGAACTTGCGCTGTTGGCGTAAACGGTAGGTATCCGAGGTCTGACTAGCCCGATGGCAGATGGTATGTATAAGGTTTGTAAATACAATAGGCGAGACCTTACCTTGTATATGTTGTAACAGTCTGGACTTGTTGTAGTCAGCGTTCCTGATTTCACGGTGGAGATGGGATATCCATAAATTTAACGTGCGCAGGCTGAAGTTAAAGCAGGCACGATCCATATGAGAGTTGTGGAACGGGGCTTTGTATCGGAACCCTTTAGGTATAATTCGATTGCTTTTGCATCTGTGGGCGAAGCGTAAATGTTGCCTGTAGCGAGCTATTGAGAGGAAGCACTTTTGCAACTGTGCACAATCGTTGTAGGTATTATGGCCATAAAGTGATCGAATAGTGACAAATGGGCCTGGAGTACTGGGGTCCATAGTTTAACAGATATTTATTTAAAGTATACCCAGTAAAATAAAATAAAATAAAATATTTCCAGAAGCTTTCGGAACTCGTGTCCCTTTCTCAACTGACAGAATTTTTGAATACATTACAAGCAAAGTGTGGCACGTTACTCATTCGTCATTGTTGTAGCACGGACGTGTGCTGCCTTGCGCCAGTGATCATCCATCAATAAAACGGTTGTCTCCAGGATTGGATGTATACGCATGCCTTTCTGGCGAT
Source organism: Mastigoproctus giganteus (assembly GCF_048544385.1). Classification (NCBI taxonomy): domain Eukaryota; kingdom Metazoa; phylum Arthropoda; class Arachnida; order Uropygi; family Thelyphonidae; genus Mastigoproctus; species Mastigoproctus giganteus. The sequence continues at coordinate 8,740,591 of NC_143584.1, forward strand.
TTAATGCCTTAGGGTTGTTCATTATGTTTAGTGACTCTAGCCATAGGCGGTGGCGAAAGTGTCGCGCGTGGTCCACTATCTCAAAGTCGCGCTTGGGGTCAAGATCGTGGTTGGTAGCCCAAAAATGTTCTGCAAGCGCGGACTGGTCAGTTTCGGCAAGCCGGATTGCTCTGTCGTGTTCCGTGAGGCGATCCTGGAGACGTCTCGATGTCTCACCTACGTAGCAACTGTTACAGGCCCTACAGGTGATACGGTACACTACATTGCTGCGTAAGACAGGTGTGACAGGGGTCTTCACACTGGAGACAAGTGAACGTAGGTTCCTACCTGGTAATTGTACACATTTGATGTTGTAACTTCTCAGGATCTTCGAGATACGTCCTGACACTCCTGGATAGTACGGAATGTAGGCGGATGATATGCCGACTTGCTTCGGAGGTCTTGGGTTGGAAGTAAGTTCTTGTGCCTGTAACAAGCATCTGTTTAGTACATGGGATGGATAACCGCATCTGGTTAAGTCCGCCTTCACACGGGAGATCTCGTTACGTCTAATTGTGTCGGTGCTGGAATGGCTCCAGGCCCTGGAGAACAGGGTGCGGGCAGTGCTATTGAGATGGCTTGGAGCGTGGCCGGACCCGTAGTTGGTGAATTGACCGCACCACATGGGTTTGCGGTATACTGAGGTCTCTAGATGTGGGCCTACGCGATGCACTAGCACGTCCAGAAACGGGAGCGAACCGTCCACCTCTGATTCTACGGTAAACTTGATGAAATTGGATAGAGAGTTGAGGTATTCTAGTAGTACCGTTTCAGAACCACGTGGTATTATGGTAAAAATATCGTCGACATATCTACACCACGTTGTAATAGGTGTAGGTGGGTTCTGGTGTATCTGCTTCTCCAGATCTTCCATGGCGATGTTAGCTACTACGGAACTGACAGGGGCACCCATAGCAGTGCCATGTACTTGTTTGTAGAGTGAGTCTTCAAAGGTGAAGATGCTGCTAGAGAGGCATAGGTTGAGGGCGGTACAGATGTCATCAGTGGATAGTGACGTCCTGGATTGGAGGCTTAAGTCGCTCTCAAGGAGCCTTCTGGCGCAGTGCACGGCCTGTTGGACGGGAATCGAGGTGAATAAAGAAACCACGTCAAATGATGCCATGACAGAGTTATCAGGGATTGAAATGTCCTTAATGGTGTTAATGAATTCACTGCTGTTTTTAACGGTGTGAGATGTATTACCTATAAGAGGCGAGAGGAGGCTCGTGATGTGTTTGGACAGTTCATACGTTGGGGCACTGCAGCAAGACACTATAGGTCTGAGAGGAATACCCGGTTTATGGATCTTTGGTAATCCGTAGAATTGTGGTAGTTGGCAGCCAGTAGCACGCAGAAGATGGTGAGTCGCGGTCGGGATCTTCTTATCTTTAAGCCATGCGTGGACAAGTTTATTAACATTTGCTTCCAGACGTTTCAAGACTTTAACGGGAGGATCAGGTAGAGGTTCATATACGTTAGGATCGAGTAATAGGGCCAAGGCTTTCTCTCGGTAGGCTGATCGGTCCAGCACAACAGTCCGGCGCCCTTTATCCGCAGGAAGTACAACGATGGAGTTGTCTTTTCTTATAGATGACAGGGCGGCACGTTGGCGGTGGTTGAGGTTTGAGCACGTTTTTCGAGTGTTGCGGAGGACTGCGGCAGTCTTGAATCGGATCTCGTTGGCAGTTTCTTCGGGAAGGTTGGTAATACTGGCTTCTATGCCCATAGCGAGCTGTGTGATGGGAGGTTTCGATGGTATAACGGCGAATTTCATACCGTTTGATAAAACACTCAGCTGCTCGTTGGACAGTTGTTTGTTACTTAGATTCAAGACGAAAGAAGTCGTGTCGTCTGAACGAGTGTTCGTCTTTAAGGAGTTAGTTTCTATGCTCAAGTTTATGAACTTGCGCTGTTGGCGTAAACGGTAGGTATCCGAGGTCTGACTAGCCCGATGGCAGATGGTATGTATAAGGTTTGTAAATACAATAGGCGAGACCTTACCTTGTATATGTTGTAACAGTCTGGACTTGTTGTAGTCAGCGTTCCTGATTTCACGGTGGAGATGGGATATCCATAAATTTAACGTGCGCAGGCTGAAGTTAAAGCAGGCACGATCCATATGAGAGTTGTGGAACGGGGCTTTGTATCGGAACCCTTTAGGTATAATTCGATTGCTTTTGCATCTGTGGGCGAAGCGTAAATGTTGCCTGTAGCGAGCTATTGAGAGGAAGCACTTTTGCAACTGTGCACAATCGTTGTAGGTATTATGGCCATAAAGTGATCGAATAGTGACAAATGGGCCTGGAGTACTGGGGTCCATAGTTTAACAGATATTTATTTAAAGTATACCCAGTAAAATAAAATAAAATAAAATATTTCCAGAAGCTTTCGGAACTCGTGTCCCTTTCTCAACTGACAGAATTTTTGAATACATTACAAGCAAAGTGTGGCACGTTACTCATTCGTCATTGTTGTAGCACGGACGTGTGCTGCCTTGCGCCAGTGATCATCCATCAATAAAACGGTTGTCTCCAGGATTGGATGTATACGCATGCCTTTCTGGCGATTTAATGCCTTAGGGTTGTTCATTATGTTTAGTGACTCTAGCCATAGGCGGTGGCGAAAGTGTCGCGCGTGGTCCACTATCTCAAAGTCGCGCTTGGGGTCAAGATCGTGGTTGGTAGCCCAAAAATGTTCTGCAAGCGCGGACTGGTCAGTTTCGGCAAGCCGGATTGCTCTGTCGTGTTCCGTGAGGCGATCCTGGAGACGTCTCGATGTCTCACCTACGTAGCAACTGTTACAGGCCCTACAGGTGATACGGTACACTACATTGCTGCGTAAGACAGGTGTGACAGGGGTCTTCACACTGGAGACAAGTGAACGTAGGTTCCTACCTGGTAATTGTACACATTTGATGTTGTAACTTCTCAGGATCTTCGAGATACGTCCTGACACTCCTGGATAGTACGGAATGTAGGCGGATGATATGCCGACTTGCTTCGGAGGTCTTGGGTTGGAAGTAAGTTCTTGTGCCTGTAACAAGCATCTGTTTAGTACATGGGATGGATAACCGCATCTGGTTAAGTCCGCCTTCACACGGGAGATCTCGTTACGTCTAATTGTGTCGGTGCTGGAATGGCTCCAGGCCCTGGAGAACAGGGTGCGGGCAGTGCTATTGAGATGGCTTGGAGCGTGGCCGGACCCGTAGTTGGTGAATTGACCGCACCACATGGGTTTGCGGTATACTGAGGTCTCTAGATGTGGGCCTACGCGATGCACTAGCACGTCCAGAAACGGGAGCGAACCGTCCACCTCTGATTCTACGGTAAACTTGATGAAATTGGATAGAGAGTTGAGGTATTCTAGTAGTACCGTTTCAGAACCACGTGGTATTATGGTAAAAATATCGTCGACATATCTACACCACGTTGTAATAGGTGTAGGTGGGTTCTGGTGTATCTGCTTCTCCAGATCTTCCATGGCGATGTTAGCTACTACGGAACTGACAGGGGCACCCATAGCAGTGCCATGTACTTGTTTGTAGAGTGAGTCTTCAAAGGTGAAGATGCTGCTAGAGAGGCATAGGTTGAGGGCGGTACAGATGTCATCAGTGGATAGTGACGTCCTGGATTGGAGGCTTAAGTCGCTCTCAAGGAGCCTTCTGGCGCAGTGCACGGCCTGTTGGACGGGAATCGAGGTGAATAAAGAAACCACGTCAAATGATGCCATGACAGAGTTATCAGGGATTGAAATGTCCTTAATGGTGTTAATGAATTCACTGCTGTTTTTAACGGTGTGAGATGTATTACCTATAAGAGGCGAGAGGAGGCTCGCGATGTGTTTGGACAGTTCATACGTTGGGGCACTGCAGCAAGACACTATAGGTCTGAGAGGAATACCCGGTTTATGGATCTTTGGTAATCCGTAGAATTGTGGTAGTTGGCAGCCAGTAGCACGCAGAAGATGGTGAGTCGCGGTCGGGATCTTCTTATCTTTAAGCCATGCGTGGACAAGTTTATTAACATTTGCTTCCAGACGTTTCAAGACTTTAACGGGAGGATCAGGTAGAGGTTCATATACGTTAGGATCGAGTAATAGGGCCAAGGCTTTCTCTCGGTAGGCTGATCGGTCCAGCACAACAGTCCGGCGCCCTTTATCCGCAGGAAGTACAACGATGGAGTTGTCTTTTCTTATAGATGACAGGGCGGCACGTTGGCGGTGGTTGAGGTTTGAGCACGTTTTTCGAGTGTTGCGGAGGACTGCGGCAGTCTTGAATCGGATCTCGTTGGCAGTTTCTTCGGGAAGGTTGGTAATACTGGCTTCTATGCCCATAGCGAGCTGTGTGATGGGAGGTTTCGATGGTATAACGGCGAATTTCATACCGTTTGATAAAACACTCAGCTGCTCGTTGGACAGTTGTTTGTTACTTAGATTCAAGACGAAAGAAGTCGTGTCGTCTGAACGAGTGTTCGTCTTTAAGGAGTTAGTTTCTATGCTCAAGTTTATGAACTTGCGCTGTTGGCGTAAACGGTAGGTATCCGAGGTCTGACTAGCCCGATGGCAGATGGTATGTATAAGGTTTGTAAATACAATAGGCGAGACCTTACCTTGTATATGTTGTAACAGTCTGGACTTGTTGTAGTCAGCGTTCCTGATTTCACGGTGGAGATGGGATATCCATAAATTTAACGTGCGCAGGCTGAAGTTAAAGCAGGCACGATCCATATGAGAGTTGTGGAACGGGGCTTTGTATCGGAACCCTTTAGGTATAATTCGATTGCTTTTGCATCTGTGGGCGAAGCGTAAATGTTGCCTGTAGCGAGCTATTGAGAGGAAGCACTTTTGCAACTGTGCACAATCGTTGTAGGTATTATGGCCATAAAGTGATCGAATAGTGACAAATGGGCCTGGAGTACTGGGGTCCATAGTTTAACAGATATTTATTTAAAGTATACCCAGTAAAATAAAATAAAATAAAATATTTCCAGAAGCTTTCGGAACTCGTGTCCCTTTCTCAACTGACAGAATTTTTGAATACATTACAAGCAAAGTGTGGCACGTTACTCATTCGTCATTGTTGTAGCACGGACGTGTGCTGCCTTGCGCCAGTGATCATCCATCAATAAAACGGTTGTCTCCAGGATTGGATGTATACGCATGCCTTTCTGGCGATTTAATGCCTTAGGGTTGTTCATTATGTTTAGTGACTCTAGCCATAGGCGGTGGCGAAAGTGTCGCGCGTGGTCCACTATCTCAAAGTCGCGCTTGGGGTCAAGATCGTGGTTGGTAGCCCAAAAATGTTCTGCAAGCGCGGACTGGTCAGTTTCGGCAAGCCGGATTGCTCTGTCGTGTTCCGTGAGGCGATCCTGGAGACGTCTCGATGTCTCACCTACGTAGCAACTGTTACAGGCCCTACAGGTGATACGGTACACTACATTGCTGCGTAAGACAGGTGTGACAGGGGTCTTCACACTGGAGACAAGTGAACGTAGGTTCCTACCTGGTAATTGTACACATTTGATGTTGTAACTTCTCAGGATCTTCGAGATACGTCCTGACACTCCTGGATAGTACGGAATGTAGGCGGATGATATGCCGACTTGCTTCGGAGGTCTTGGGTTGGAAGTAAGTTCTTGTGCCTGTAACAAGCATCTGTTTAGTACATGGGATGGATAACCGCATCTGGTTAAGTCCGCCTTCACACGGGAGATCTCGTTACGTCTAATTGTGTCGGTGCTGGAATGGCTCCAGGCCCTGGAGAACAGGGTGCGGGCAGTGCTATTGAGATGGCTTGGAGCGTGGCCGGACCCGTAGTTGGTGAATTGACCGCACCACATGGGTTTGCGGTATACTGAGGTCTCTAGATGTGGGCCTACGCGATGCACTAGCACGTCCAGAAACGGGAGCGAACCGTCCACCTCTGATTCTACGGTAAACTTGATGAAATTGGATAGAGAGTTGAGGTATTCTAGTAGTACCGTTTCAGAACCACGTGGTATTATGGTAAAAATATCGTCGACATATCTACACCACGTTGTAATAGGTGTAGGTGGGTTCTGGTGTATCTGCTTCTCCAGATCTTCCATGGCGATGTTAGCTACTACGGAACTGACAGGGGCACCCATAGCAGTGCCATGTACTTGTTTGTAGAGTGAGTCTTCAAAGGTGAAGATGCTGCTAGAGAGGCATAGGTTGAGGGCGGTACAGATGTCATCAGTGGATAGTGACGTCCTGGATTGGAGGCTTAAGTCGCTCTCAAGGAGCCTTCTGGCGCAGTGCACGGCCTGTTGGACGGGAATCGAGGTGAATAAAGAAACCACGTCAAATGATGCCATGACAGAGTTATCAGGGATTGAAATGTCCTTAATGGTGTTAATGAATTCACTGCTGTTTTTAACGGTGTGAGATGTATTACCTATAAGAGGCGAGAGGAGGCTCGCGATGTGTTTGGACAGTTCATACGTTGGGGCACTGCAGCAAGACACTATAGGTCTGAGAGGAATACCCGGTTTATGGATCTTTGGTAATCCGTAGAATTGTGGTAGTTGGCAGCCAGTAGCACGCAGAAGATGGTGAGTCGCGGTCGGGATCTTCTTATCTTTAAGCCATGCGTGGACAAGTTTATTAACATTTGCTTCCAGACGTTTCAAGACTTTAACGGGAGGATCAGGTAGAGGTTCATATACGTTAGGATCGAGTAATAGGGCCAAGGCTTTCTCTCGGTAGGCTGATCGGTCCAGCACAACAGTCCGGCGCCCTTTATCCGCAGGAAGTACAACGATGGAGTTGTCTTTTCTTATAGATGACAGGGCGGCACGTTGGCGGTGGTTGAGGTTTGAGCACGTTTTTCGAGTGTTGCGGAGGACTGCGGCAGTCTTGAATCGGATCTCGTTGGCAGTTTCTTCGGGAAGGTTGGTAATACTGGCTTCTATGCCCATAGCGAGCTGTGTGATGGGAGGTTTCGATGGTATAACGGCGAATTTCATACCGTTTGATAAAACACTCAGCTGCTCGTTGGACAGTTGTTTGTTACTTAGATTCAAGACGAAAGAAGTCGTGTCGTCTGAACGAGTGTTCGTCTTTAAGGAGTTAGTTTCTATGCTCAAGTTTATGAACTTGCGCTGTTGGCGTAAACGGTAGGTATCCGAGGTCTGACTAGCCCGATGGCAGATGGTATGTATAAGGTTTGTAAATACAATAGGCGAGACCTTACCTTGTATATGTTGTAACAGTCTGGACTTGTTGTAGTCAGCGTTCCTGATTTCACGGTGGAGATGGGATATCCATAAATTTAACGTGCGCAGGCTGAAGTTAAAGCAGGCACGATCCATATGAGAGTTGTGGAACGGGGCTTTGTATCGGAACCCTTTAGGTATAATTCGATTGCTTTTGCATCTGTGGGCGAAGCGTAAATGTTGCCTGTAGCGAGCTATTGAGAGGAAGCACTTTTGCAACTGTGCACAATCGTTGTAGGTATTATGGCCATAAAGTGATCGAATAGTGACAAATGGGCCTGGAGTACTGGGGTCCATAGTTTAACAGATATTTATTTAAAGTATACCCAGTAAAATAAAATAAAATAAAATATTTCCAGAAGCTTTCGGAACTCGTGTCCCTTTCTCAACTGACAGAATTTTTGAATACATTACAAGCAAAGTGTGGCACGTTACTCATTCGTCATTGTTGTAGCACGGACGTGTGCTGCCTTGCGCCAGTGATCATCCATCAATAAAACGGTTGTCTCCAGGATTGGATGTATACGCATGCCTTTCTGGCGATTTAATGCCTTAGGGTTGTTCATTATGTTTAGTGACTCTAGCCATAGGCGGTGGCGAAAGTGTCGCGCGTGGTCCACTATCTCAAAGTCGCGCTTGGGGTCAAGATCGTGGTTGGTAGCCCAAAAATGTTCTGCAAGCGCGGACTGGTCAGTTTCGGCAAGCCGGATTGCTCTGTCGTGTTCCGTGAGGCGATCCTGGAGACGTCTCGATGTCTCACCTACGTAGCAACTGTTACAGGCCCTACAGGTGATACGGTACACTACATTGCTGCGTAAGACAGGTGTGACAGGGGTCTTCACACTGGAGACAAGTGAACGTAGGTTCCTACCTGGTAATTGTACACATTTGATGTTGTAACTTCTCAGGATCTTCGAGATACGTCCTGACACTCCTGGATAGTACGGAATGTAGGCGGATGATATGCCGACTTGCTTCGGAGGTCTTGGGTTGGAAGTAAGTTCTTGTGCCTGTAACAAGCATCTGTTTAGTACATGGGATGGATAACCGCATCTGGTTAAGTCCGCCTTCACACGGGAGATCTCGTTACGTCTAATTGTGTCGGTGCTGGAATGGCTCCAGGCCCTGGAGAACAGGGTGCGGGCAGTGCTATTGAGATGGCTTGGAGCGTGGCCGGACCCGTAGTTGGTGAATTGACCGCACCACATGGGTTTGCGGTATACTGAGGTCTCTAGATGTGGGCCTACGCGATGCACTAGCACGTCCAGAAACGGGAGCGAACCGTCCACCTCTGATTCTACGGTAAACTTGATGAAATTGGATAGAGAGTTGAGGTATTCTAGTAGTACCGTTTCAGAACCACGTGGTATTATGGTAAAAATATCGTCGACATATCTACACCACGTTGTAATAGGTGTAGGTGGGTTCTGGTGTATCTGCTTCTCCAGATCTTCCATGGCGATGTTAGCTACTACGGAACTGACAGGGGCACCCATAGCAGTGCCATGTACTTGTTTGTAGAGTGAGTCTTCAAAGGTGAAGATGCTGCTAGAGAGGCATAGGTTGAGGGCGGTACAGATGTCATCAGTGGATAGTGACGTCCTGGATTGGAGGCTTAAGTCGCTCTCAAGGAGCCTTCTGGCGCAGTGCACGGCCTGTTGGACGGGAATCGAGGTGAATAAAGAAACCACGTCAAATGATGCCATGACAGAGTTATCAGGGATTGAAATGTCCTTAATGGTGTTAATGAATTCACTGCTGTTTTTAACGGTGTGAGATGTATTACCTATAAGAGGCGAGAGGAGGCTCGCGATGTGTTTGGACAGTTCATACGTTGGGGCACTGCAGCAAGACACTATAGGTCTGAGAGGAATACCCGGTTTATGGATCTTTGGTAATCCGTAGAATTGTGGTAGTTGGCAGCCAGTAGCACGCAGAAGATGGTGAGTCGCGGTCGGGATCTTCTTATCTTTAAGCCATGCGTGGACAAGTTTATTAACATTTGCTTCCAGACGTTTCAAGACTTTAACGGGAGGATCAGGTAGAGGTTCATATACGTTAGGATCGAGTAATAGGGCCAAGGCTTTCTCTCGGTAGGCTGATCGGTCCAGCACAACAGTCCGGCGCCCTTTATCCGCAGGAAGTACAACGATGGAGTTGTCTTTTCTTATAGATGACAGGGCGGCACGTTGGCGGTGGTTGAGGTTTGAGCACGTTTTTCGAGTGTTGCGGAGGACTGCGGCAGTCTTGAATCGGATCTCGTTGGCAGTTTCTTCGGGAAGGTTGGTAATACTGGCTTCTATGCCCATAGCGAGCTGTGTGATGGGAGGTTTCGAT